>NC_133790.1:12864476-13108913 GCF_003597395.2 Chelonoidis abingdonii | reverse complement strand
ACATGACTTCTGAGGAGAGGCTGAGGGAACTGGGATTATTTAGTCTGCAGAAGAGAAGAATGAAGGGAGATTTGATAGCTGCTTTCAGCTACCTGAAAGGGGTTCCAAAGAGGATGGATCTAGACTGTTCTCAGTGGTACCAGATGACAGAACAATGAGTAATGGTCTCAAGGTGCAGTGGGCGAGGTTTAGGTTGGGTATTAGGAAAAGCTTTTTCACTAGGAGGGTGAAATGGAATGGGTTACCTAGAGATGTGCTGTAAACTCCTTCCTTAGAGGTTTTTATGGTCAGGCTTGATGAAGCCCTGGCTGGGATGATTTAGTTGAGGACTGGTCCTGCTTTGAGCAGGGGGTTGGACTAGATGACCTCCTGATGTCCCTTCCAACCCTGATATTCTGATTCTATGAGATGATGTTGACTGTGTTTTAACAATTATAAAATTAACTTTTTGAATCTCAACATCTACTATCATTAAATAATAATTGTCTACCCCCTGAATAATTTCATGTAACTGTGAAAATGTAAATTGATAAAAATAAAAAATGCTTAAAATAAACATGAATATTATCCATAAGAATCATAAAAAAAAAAATCAAATTCTGCCAAGCCTAACTATAATAATCCATTATCATCATCAATGAGCATCAGTCTCAGATTCTCAGCATCTCCTGCTTGGATGTGCATTCACTGATCCTTAGTGTGGATGCCTTGTGGAAGTGAAAACACTGAATGAAAGCTATAATAGAACGTAGAAGCCGCATTTATGTGTTGTTGCTTCCTAGTCTTTGTGACGATACTTTTGATCACCAGCCAACAGACCCTCTTCATTTGAGAATAGCATCCTACTCTTAATTAGAAGCTATGTAGGTTCCTGGATAGGTGAAATGCAACCTTGGAATTATTAGACCACAAATCACAGGTCATGATTACTGAGAGACTGAACCCTGATCCCTGCCAGTGAAACCTTGGCACAGGTCTCGGCAAGAAAGTCCGCCGGAGAAGAAGCCTGCATAAGTGCAAAGTAGCTGCAACTTGCCTTCCATTGGCTTGTGGTAAGCAGCCATCACAGCCTCTGAGACAGATACGTTTGTTTCTTCTGGCAACATACCAAGAAGATTGGACTGAGTTCCTCAGTCTCAAGATTAGTAGATCACACTTAGTTTTCATGTGATACAGAAATCTTGACTAGATATTTCAGACTTTCATTACTGAGGAGCTTTTTTCCCCCGGCAGTTTTTAAAGACACTAACTAATCTCATCAGTCACTAAGTGCTTTCCTGTCAAGAAGACAAGGAAAAGCTATTTATTCTGTTTTTGGAGCATACTCTAATACACAGAAATAGGGAATGATGTCAAGACTAATAAGACAAAATGACACAAATCCCTAAAGAAAGACATACAAAACCATTTATGTCTAACAGAATGACTTGAGGTAATTAATCCAATTGTCAGAATGTTTGCAAATGGAGACAAGTATGTTTGCATTTTTATTTCTAGAAAACTAACCTACTAAACTACAATTACTTTAAACTGAATTGCATATTTTAAATTGGATAAAAAACTATTTTGTCAAAATCTGTTTTGAGTATTGGCTAATAAAAATTACTCCAATTTTTGAAGCAAATTTTAGTGCCTGTTAAAACACAGGCACATTGTGAGCTCTTTGCTTTCTTCAGCCAAAAGTTGCTAATGCTGGCGCAAAATGTTCATGTATGTAGGAATCTTGAATAGAGAGAATATTGTCCGAAATGATCAATCGATTCAATGGAGATTAGGGGGACCTGAACCTACAGTACATAGAATAATAAGTTAATTATTTTTTGATAAAAGGGGAATGTATGATCTCTTTTGCCCTAATCTAAAATAACTCAAATATTGGTGTCCTGGGTCTTCTGGAATCCACTGTTTTGCTATGTGTATGCTATTTATATTCCTGTAGGAATAAACTATAGATTTGAGATGCACGTCCATCTGCAAATAAATATGTACA
This sequence comes from Chelonoidis abingdonii, assembly GCF_003597395.2. Taxonomy (NCBI): domain Eukaryota; kingdom Metazoa; phylum Chordata; order Testudines; family Testudinidae; genus Chelonoidis; species Chelonoidis abingdonii. Next base: position 13,106,923 of record NC_133790.1, on the reverse strand, counting down.
TTGTACAGATCTCCAGATTAAACCCATGACATGTCCAGTTAATACTGCGGTAGCATGTGTCTCCCGAGGCCCTTGCAGTTTGGTGAAGGGTTTATTGACCCATGCCACTTAGTTATTGGACTGGGAATCAAGAAGCCTGAGTTTTATGCTCTGTTGCTGACTTACTGTTGTGATCTTTGGCAAGGAATTTATTTGTGCCTCAGTTTCCATACCTGTAACATTGGTATAATACAGATGGTGGGGGAGTGTATTAGTGGAAGGAGTTATTGTTTCTTTAGAACTGCATGGAACTCACATCCAGAGAGTGGTTGTCAGGAGAAGAATTCAAGAGGAAGTGGCTGCTCATGAAGAAGCCCGCTGTTTGGGAGTCTCCAGAAAGGTAGTAGTGTCATACTCCTCAGCTTTAGAATTTTCCTAAAAAACTCAGTGGGCCACATCCCAGGCTAGTAAGATTGGCCTCGCTCCATTAAAAAAAAGCCCAAAAGCTAGGTCAACTTACAACAGCCCAGGATCTGACCCAACATTTCTTTAACTCAAACATTGCTTTAGGCTGGGGTTTCTGTCAGTCTGAAAAAAACAAATCCATTATGTTCTCTTTATTAGACTTTGGATTTATAGGACTTGAACAGAACTTGAATTTTTGAACAGAACTTGGGCTTTAGAAAGCAGATCGTAATGTTTGACACTCGCTTTGGACTGGTGTAAATGATTACACAAAGTGCAGATCAAAGGAGAATTGGGTCCAAAGAGCAGCAGTAGATAAGTCTTGCTATTATAGATGAGTGGATCACCTTCACTGGACCTGATTCTAATAGGATCAGGTGCAATCTTCTGACCAGCCCATAGAAGTGGCTGTCCTTTGCTCCTTAGCCATGGATTTCAGGGTCACAAAACCAAGCATTGGTTACAGTCCTAAACATTCTGATTGGCTGCTGCTTTTATATTATTCACAGAGACACCAGCACTAAGGAAGTGCTGTCTGAAAGAAAACTGCACCTAGACATGTTGTTGATATTCACAGGTAAACCCACATATTACCCTCTCTGTAACCATTCACAGCTTTGCTTTACTTGAGAAAACATTACTAACTTTTTATTGACCTTAAGATCTTGGAACGACATTAACCATTTCATCTACTTCTACCTTCGTGCATGTCTTTATATAGCATTTTAGACATTACCCTGTATATTATGACATTGGAAGTGTTTCCTGTTTGTTATATCAGCATAATATAGGGTCTGATCCAAAGCTCTTGGGAATATTTCCATGCACTTCAATGGGCCTTGAGTGTTCAGATGCCATGGTGAAATTTTTTTTTGGCAAGGGGAAGGGGGATAAAGCACCCAATTTTAATCATGTACAGCAAAAGTGCTCCTTCAGATGAAATGACTAACTGGCACATGAAGTCCTATGCAACTCATCACGTATGATTCTTGCTACATCTAAAATAGTATACATCATGCTTTTTGTACAATATCTGTATATTTTTACAGCCTCTGGCTTTTGTTGCTGGAGCTGTTTGTATTGAATGTGTTTATATGTGGTCTTTTCTCACTGAATTTTTCTGAATGCTTCCGCACAAACAAAGTGGGATAGATAATTGAAATTGAAATGCACTACATAAGCTATCTGCCTCCACTGCATTAAGATGTATAGATTGTAACCACATTATACCTTTGGATGTTCTGAATGTGCACTCAAAATAAACATAATCTATCACTAAAAACATGTTTGCTCTCATAATGGGCAATTAGCGAGCTGTCTTCAATATGCCAAATCACAATTGCAAGAGAACAACTAGAAAAGGCTAAAAGTGAGACCTGCAGCATACAGAATAAGACACAAAGACAGAGGGTTTGGCCGTCCTCTCACTTTATGCTAGCTCCATTATCTGAAAGGGAGCTATTTTTGGTTTACCCGAGTGCAAGAGGTCAATTAGACCCAGAAGCAGTTTCATACAGCACTGTGAAAATATGTCCAAGAAAAATACAGAAAAAATAAAAGTAGGACAGGGTCCAAATGTTGCTATATGAGTCATAATAGCAAGGGAGCAAGTCAGAAAATGCTGTGGTGAAGGAATCAAAACATTCTGTGTGAAATGTGTTGATGCTGTCAAAATTTGATTGAAACTAGGCAGGTAGACAGACTGACCAGTTCCTGTCAGCTTGTTCCCCTAGCATCCCAGTGTCTCCTTGTAGTCTAGTTCCCCAGCTTGCTGGCCAGGAAATTTACAAAAAAAATACCTGTTTCAATTCTTCCAAAATGGAATTGTTCAAAGTTTGCTTTCATTACTTTCCACAAACAAACAAAAAAAATTCCCTTGGACAGAAATTCTGATTGTATCACAGATCTGGTAGCTATCTAGCCTTTCACTAATGGACACCTAAGGTGAAATCCTAGTTCAGACATATTCCAAATATGTGCACTTCACAACAGTTTGCCACAAGGAAGTATATCTGGTAGCCTAGCAAGACTGCTGCTGACGGAGGGTGGGTGGGTGAGTGAGTGAGAAAGTAAGAATCACAGTGCTTTGGCAGAAATGGGGTAGGAGAGGAGCTTGATCTGGCTGGCTGTTGTTTTATAGAAGTAAAACTTTAGTGAGAAAACTATTCTGTGAAAACTGCAGTCTGATGGCTGTATACTGTATTTTCTTAGATGTATTTCAGTGTCCAAAATAGGAATTATTGACTACATTTGCAGTCTGATCAGTGATATCCAATGCTAATTTGTGGTGTGACTCCATGCAGTATCTTATTCTAAATTTGTTAATTTCCTTACAGATTCCCATAAGAAGTAGAGACCACAATACAGAATTATACATAATAGCATATTATTAGGTGATTAAAGCTATTAGCAGTTTGTTTTAAGTAATCAACATTGGAATATTTATGCATGCTATGTTAGACGTGACAGCAACACAATATGCTGTTATCAAATATAACAAAACAACAAGTGCTTTGAGATGCAGGCAATAAATAGAAGTTACAGTATTTCTTTCCTATAGAATGGGACATTGTGATCTTATGAGAGAGCCTCACTGGCACAAAGCCCTGTCTAGAGCAGAATAATATTTTAGAGATAATGTATTTGACTGGCTTCAGCCCTAATATGAAAAATATCAGTTTCTTTCTCAGAAAACATAACACTGTCCTCAAAAAAAATAAAATTGTCATCTTTCACCTCTACATCATCTTTTCAAATCTAACCTAGGTCTGTAGGAATCTAAAATCATTACCATATGGTGGTCTGACTCATGGGTGGTATGTACCACTTAAACGGAGGTAATTATGGGCTGCATCTACACTTTTGTTCCTTAACATTTTTTACTCATCCTCCCATTGGAGAGGGAGGAGGTCTTGTGTTTAATGCACTGGGCTGAAATTCAGGAGATCTGGTTATAATTCCCAGTTCCGCCACAGGCTCTTCTCTGACCTTAATCAAGTCACCTAAACTCTGTGCTTCAATTCCCCATCTGTAAAATGGGGGTGGTAATACATCCCTTCTCCGATCTTATGCACAATATACATTATTATCCAGGCTACGTTTTAGTCATGGGTATTTTTAGTAAAAATCATGGACAGGTCACGAGCAGTAAACAAAAATTCATGGCCTGTTACCTGTCCATGACTTTTACTATATACTCCTAACTAAAACTTGGGATGAAGTGGCCATGGGTGCTCTGGGGTGCATTCTGGGGGTGCTGTGGGTACTGAGGGGGTGTTGACCTGGGACAACTGCTGGTGCTGGGAGGAGGCGAGCGGGGGCGCATGGCCTGGGACCCCTGCTGTTGGGGGTTGGGGCTGGGTCATCTGGTTCCCACCAGCATGTCCCTGCATCTCCTAGAGGGAGGGACGGCCAAGGGGGCTTCATAAGCACCGGCTCCACCGCTCTCACTGGCCGAGAACCACAGCCAATGGGAGCTGTGAAGGCAGTGCCTGCAGGCGCGAGCAGCACACTGAGTCCCCTGGCCTCTCTGCCTAAGAGCTGCAGAGACATGTCAGGGAGCCCCCTCGAGGTAAGCTCTGCCCTGCATCCCACCCCCCTGCCCCAGCCCTGAGCCCCCTCCCACTCACCCAAACTGCTGCTGCCGCTGGCCCAGGACTGCCCAACGGGCAGCCCCTGAGCCAGCCACACTGGCTGCTGCAGAAGTCATGGAGGTCATGGAAAGTCACAGAATCCGTGACTTCCGTGATCTCCACGACAGACATGCAGCCCTAATTATTGTACATTATATATGCACACACACAGCAGTTCTAAAGGTGTTAACTGAAAGTATTATGCCAATCCCACAATTCTGTTCACTCATGTCAAGTATCCCACAGTACTTTGCAAAGATCAATTCAGCTTTTGTATTAGAAAATAGGAAAGGCGTCAAAGACAAGATACATTAATGTTCTGCTGTAGGTATAAGCTTAGGAGATACCCTGATGCCTATTAGTACCTGGAGTGTGGTGACCACAACAAAAGATGAGAGGTGCACCACAGTATCTGAAAAACAAGTTGAAATTGGTAGGTGGAATTTTAGATGTGAGGGTTTCAGCTTGTAAACAACCCTATTATTAATAGAGGTAATTTTGGGGGTACAAGGAGAACTGAACCTGCTTCCTGTATGGCTCCTATTACAATAGTACCTAAGCATTTCAGTCTTGTATTTATCCTCCCAGCATCCTTGTGAGGTAAGGCAATGCTATTATCCCCATTTTACAGATGGGGGAACTGAGGCACAGATATAACATGGTGATTTGTCCAAAGTCACACAAGCAGTCTGTGGCAGAACAGAAACCTGAATCAAGGTCTCCAAAGTCCCAGGCTAACACACTAACCACTGAACAATCCTTCTCCTTGATACATGACACCAGCCTCATTATGTCAGCTCTTTTTTCAACTAGCTGACCCAAAGTATTCCTAAATGCACTGTGTACAAATGTGCTCTGCCTTTATTAGAAGGCTCAATTCTGTGAGGCCATCAGCTCTGTAGGTCCTTTAATTCGGTACTAATCAAAAGTGTCCCTGTGTGGACCAAATCTACTGTTGGTGTAACTCCATGTAAATCAATGGTGCTATGCCAGCAGATAATATGATCCTCATATTGCAAATGTGAGAAGCATCGAGTGCCTAGAACAGCTCAGATGATGGGCCAGGTCTAATACATTGGAGTGGTTTGTCTCCCTTTAGGTGCTCAATGAATCAGTAAATATCAGTTTACCCTAAGTATATTTTTCTCAGACTGACATTCTGCTGTTCTAACCAGAGCTCTTTGATACCCCTTTGTTTTTGAATGACTAGTTCACATTGTTTCAACTTCCTTGTGAGAGAGAGAAAGGTTAGGATAGTAATGTTTCATCTCAGAGATGGAATGATATCATTGGAAGGACAATTAACTCACCCTAGGTTCACTAGAATCATTGAGTCACAGAAATTAGTCAAGCTGAAATAATCTAAATTCCCTCCTCCTACCAAATGCACTGAGATGTAAATGTAGGGCAAAGCATTGCCTATCAGCTGAATCATTTTTATTTCATCTTAATGCACGACCATTAAGAATGCCCAGCTTTGAGAGCACTGGTATGATTACTGCTCCTAGCAATACTGTATCCATTTAGTGTACAGTACTGAATAAAAGCTGTCCACAATTTTATCTTTAGGATCTTAATCTAACACACTGGTGGGTACTGGAGAAAGCTCTATTTCACTGCTAATTAGCTTAAAGAGAACGTGAGGGAGTAGCCCAAAGGTTCCCCCAAATGGCAACATGGCTGAACATTGGTTCACAAGCTCAATAAAGATGTTTACTACATAAGAAAGACCCAGAGAGCTCAGGACTCCGTGTAATTGAACATGGCCAGGGTCTAGATCTAAAAAAGTTAGCAGCTCTTTTAATAGCCTTATCTCTTATATCTGTTGCAGAGTTACAACAAATCTCTGCATGATTCATCATGTAGATCAATACTTACCTACTGTGACTTGTCAGCAGCCGTACCTCCTTTCAACAAGTTTTTATGTAGTGCAGTTGTCAGGATTTGGGACGTACTTAAAGAAAAAGCCCTTTAGAGAGGGAAATAATTCAAGTTCACACTCAAAACCCACACATGCTTAGACTATAAACTTCTACGTCCCTGGATGGTGAGCACTTTTAAAACTACAGGGCTGTACCCACCATGGGAGCTGCAAAATGGTCCTAACAAAGTATTGGATACCTCCATCCCTCCTCTCTCACTTGCAGCTGCCAAGTGGTGAGAGACGAGCAGAATATTGGTGGCGCGCTCCATTTGCGGAACCCAAGAGCTTCTGGAGGGAGTACGACAGAATGTTCTTTTCCTCTTCCCACAGCTCTGGTGGTGAAGCTTAAAATTTAGAAGAAGCCAGGGACTGATACAAAAGAATGAGCGCTGAGACAGGGTATTGGGAAAGAGTAGAAATGCCATGACTCCCCTACTTCCAAGTGATAGGGAGCAAAACAGGGTTCCTCATTAGAGGTGGAATTGAAACAGTCTCTTAGTAAAGATTTATTCCATAGCCCTGAAAGAACAAATTTCATTTATCATCAACTCCCTTGCTGTTGAGTTGACTTGTTGATGGCTTAGAAACAAAAGGCTATGCATCTGAGATGCTAAATTTTAACATCCAGCTTAATTGATATTTGTAGTGATTGTCTGAATACTTCACACCAGGGTATTCAATGGTCCTGACCTTTTTATAGTTTGATTTATATAAATTGAAATTCCTCTTGCCTCTGAACACAAACACCCAAGCAATTGCAGGCTTAATTAAGTGAGCCTCAGCCTTTTGCAAAAGCAGTAAGATAGGGATGGAGATGGAAAAACTATAACAGCAAATTAATGATGGATTGCAAGTGAGCGTGTGTGTTTGTGTGTGAGAGAGAGAATATATTTGCTTGGGCTTTTCTTCTCTATTAGCTCAGCCAGTGATCTGGGTATTAAAGTAGCGCTTAGAGGACCATACAAACACATAATGAGAGACAGTCTAAACAGTCTAAACAGATGAGGCAAAGATATAATGTAAATAGATAAGATGTGGGCAAGTCGCAGAGCCCAAAGAACCTAGGTCTCCTGATTCTTAGTTCAGTGCCCTATTCAGTATACTGTATTTCCTCTCTAACTGACCTCCAGCTACATTGCCTTGGATGTTTCATAGGGCTCTTCAAATGCCAGAAAAATTTGCTCACTGAATAAACTAAGTAGAACAATTCATTAAGTAACATTCAACCAGCTCTAATATCATATATATACTACATCTTTAGTGTCTGTACTTTCAATTACAATTAAATAAAATCGTAGAATTACAGAAATGTAGAGCTGGAAGGGATTGCTATAAGTCATCAAGTCCAGTCCCAGGTGCTGAGGCAGAATCAAGTATACCATCCCTAACAGATGTTTGTCCAATCTGTTCTTAAAAACCTCCAATGATGGGGGTTCCGCAGTCTCCCTTTGAAGCCTGTTCAAGAGCTTAACTATTCTTATAGTTAGAAAGATTTTCCTAATATTGAACCTAAATTTCCCTTGCTGCAGATTAAGCCCATTACTTCTTGTCCTACCTTCAATGGATATGGAGAACAATTGATCACCGTCCTCTTTATGACAGCCCTTAATATATTGGAAGACTATTATCAGGTCTCAGTCCTCTCTTCTCAAGACTAAACAGGCCCAATTTTTTTAACCTTTCCTCCTAGGTAAGGGTGTTTAAACCTTTTATCATTTTTGTTGCTCTCCTCTGGACTCCCTCAATTTGTCCACATCTTTCCTAAAGTGTGATGTCCAGAAGTGGACACAGTACTCCAGCAGAGGCCTCACCAGTGTGAAGCAGAGCAGAGCAAATACCTTCCATGTCTTACATATAACACTCCCATTAACACACCACAGAATTAGCCTTTTTCACAACTGCATCACATTGTTGGCTCATACTGAATTTGTGATCCACTATAATCCCCAGATTCTTTTCAGCAGTACCACTATCTAGCCAGTTAGTCCCCATATTGTAGTCGTGTATTTGATTGTTCCTTCCCAAGTGAAGCATTTTGCAGTTATTTTTACTGAACAGCATCTTGTTGAATTCAGAACAATTCTCCAATTTGTCAAAGTTGTTTTCAATTCTAATCCTGTCCTCCAAAGTGCTCACAACCCCTCCCAGTTTGGTGTCGTGCAGTTTTTATAAGCGTGATCTCCACTCCATTATCAATGTCATTAATGAAAAAAATATTGAATAGTACCAGAATCAGGACTGACCCTGTAGGATCCCACTAGATACACACTCACAATTTGACAGCAAATGATTGATAATTACATTTTGACTATGGTCTTTCAACCAATTGCATATTCACTTTATAGTAATTTCATCTAGACTGCATTTCCCTAGTTTGTTTATGAGAATATCATGTGGGACTGTGTCAAATCCTTACTAAAATCAAGACACATCCCATCTACTGCTTCCCGCATCCACTGGGCCAGTAACCCTGTCAAATAAGAAAATTAGGCTGGTTTGGCATGGTTTGTTCTTGACAAATCCATGCTGGCTATGCCTTATAACACTATTGTTACCTATGTGCTTACAAACTGATTATTTAATCATTTGTTCCAGCATGTTTCCAGGTACTGAAGTTAGGCTGACTGGTCTATATTTTCTTGGGTCCTCTTTGCTCCCCATTCTCCAGACCTCTGGGACCTCACCCATCTTTTGCAAGTTCTTGAAGATAATTGCTAATGGCTCTGAGATTGCTTCAGCTAGTTCTTTACGTATCCTAGGATGAATTTAATCAGGCCCTGCTGACTTAAATGCATCTAACTTCTCTAAATATTCTCTGACCTGTTCTTTCCCTATTTTGGCTTGTGTTCCTTTCCTTTTGTTGTTAATATTAATTGTATTGAGTATCTGGTCACCATTAATCTTTTTACTGATGATTGAAGCAAAATAGGCATTACCCCCTGGCAGCTTTCTTGATGCCACCAATTATTAGCATCCCCTCCACTTCCCTTTGTCTTTCTCTTGCTCCTAATATATTTAAATAAACTCCTCTTATTGCCTTTTATGTCCTTTAGTAGCTATAACTCATTTGGTGCCTTAGCCTTTCAGATTTTTTAATCAATTTTGATCAAGAAAAAAAGCAATAGACCTCCAGTGGAGATATGTGAATGTATCAGAATTGGTTTATAAATTGGGTTGGAAATTTCAGGAGACAAAGGTTTTCTCCCAAGATTTCTCATGCTTCCTGTGGCAATTTGCCAGTACTGTTCTGGTGGGTCTCACGCTTTCTCTTCTCTGGGGTAGGTTCAGGGCGCTATTACTTGCCTCTGAACCAGTTCTTAATTACTCCACTAGTGTCCTTGGAGGAGGGGAGTGGAGTGGAGAGGGAGGGACCTGGGCCAACCCTCTACTCCAGGTCCCAACCCAGGGGCCTTGAGGGTTGTGGTGAACCACTTGAACTAGCAGTTCCTTCCCCTGGGTTACTTATCTCTCCTACCCTTCAACTTGTGAAGGGCTTCTTGCCTCCCTTCTACACAAGCCTGGTGCCCCTTACCTAGGGTTTTCTTCTGGACTTCACAATCCATTGCAGCACTCCCCCAAACTTTCTATTTCTCTCTTATCAAACTCTTCTCTTCTGCAACCTGCACTCTACTCTGCTCCAATCAAACCTTCCTCTTTCAACTCCCACTCTGTCTGGCTGAAGCAGGGGGTTTTTATCACATGACTGGAGTCAGGTGCTCTAAATGGCTACAGGTGTTCTAGTTAATCTAAAGCAAACCTTCTTCCCTTGGCAGGGAATAAGGCCCCCTGCTAACAGTCTCATGCTGCCCTCTGGCCATGCTGTATCACATTCCAGATAAGAAAGTTATCTTAGGTAGCATTTTGTTTTGTTCTGCCAGTAATATATTTTCAGGAGGGAGAGTAAATCAGTAAAGTTCCCACCTCTAAATTATCTAATGCCTGTCTCTGAATTCTGTAATTTCTAGTGCGTTATGTAGCTCAATGTAAAAGACGTGTATATAATGCAGCCACTGTGATTTCAGAGGTTCATGGAAATAATGTATTTTATCTTCATTTGTGGGGACTGGCATCTCCCAATTTCACTTAGAGTTTCAGGTTTTAGTGGAATCAAAATCTCAAGGTGAAACTTTTTCAAAACAATTGACCGCGACACTAAGGCATTAATTAGAGCCTCAAAACTACAACTTTTCCACTTGAAAGGGGCCTGCACTGCTGTGAAACTGTCAATGCACCCATGATGAGTTTCAGTTTAGCAACAAAATCTGAAGAGAGGCATCTTCCAGGCCATTTAGGTTCATAACAAAATAACAGATCTAGCTCTTTAAAGGACTCTTAAAATAATTCTTCAAATTAATAGATCCCAGGATATCTTTTATCTTTTCTAGGGGGATAATGAGATCAACCTTTATACATTCAAGGGACATGAAAATCCAGTTTGAATTCTTGGAAGTATCAGTGGTCTGTTCAAGGATCAGCAGTTACTTGTTAAATAAGAAACAGTGAGCCAAATTCATCGCTGCTGTAGATTTCAGTTCTGTTATACTACAGATTGAATTTGGCTCAGAGTTTTAAAAAAAAATCAGAAAGAGGAGAGATGCAGAAGGAAAATTATATGCCCCAGGAGAATTGATAACTGAAGTGCACACAAAAAATCCTTAGCCATGTCACAGACAAAGATCAAATACTTTTTCTGCAAGCTGCTCTTTAAGCAAGGGGCAATTTTTTCGGGAGAGAATGAAAGAAATTGGCTTGACATAAATTCCTTAGAATTCCTGGAAAATGCTGATAGAAAGTCAGAGGGAGATAGAAAAAACCTTTTGTTTATCTGAAAACACCCAGATTTCTAAAGCAATTGCATGCATTAATTTGGCTAAACAAGATTTGCCACAGACCCCTGCAGCCAATAAATTGGCACTAACAGCAACAATCAGCAGTATCACCTAATCCAAAAGAACAGAACCCAATTTTTAAAATATACATATTTGTGATTCTAGCAATATTTGAATTGGTTACAGCTGCCACAATTCAGACCACAAATCCAGACTTTAATCTTGCAAACAAACCAAACCTAAATAGTAATTCAGATGAACAACTGTGACTTTGTGTTACACGATGCATGTATACTTAGCCAGTGTACATTATGGCTATTGGTTACATGTTCTTTGTGCATCTACATGGCAGTGAGGGATCAGATCTGTGCTATGTGCCTCGACAGCATTTCTACCTGACCCTTCCAAGGTTTATATGTGGAGTCCAGTTCTTCAATTTGCTATTCCTACCCAACATATTGTCTGGCATGCATAACAATTAACTGCAGCTACAAAGTGATGTTTATGGGTTTGCATAATGTTCTTAACACAGCTTGCTTGCCACATAGGCCAGCAGCAAATTTCTAAATCCCGGAGGGAAGTGTGTCTCAGAGGGTATGTATACGCTGCACACTTCTTATATACACTACATGCCCCCCAGCATGAGTATAAATAGCAGTGTAGGCAATGAGGCACTGCTTATGCTAGTAGAATAAAGACATGCCTGCACCGTTAAAGTACGTACCTTACTTGGCTCTGCATACCCAAGCAGTGCCTCCCCCATCTACACTATTTTTAGCAGTGTAATGTCCTGCTGCTTTCCCACTGCTGAGCCTTCCATACTACAGGGAAAAGCTCCAGCAGCAGGGAAAGAGGACGGCAGTTCCCTGTTGCCAGAGATTTTCCCCGCCACAGGAAACTGACAGAGCCTTTCACTGCACCATGGAAAGATTCTGGCAGAGAGGTTTCAGATTGGTAGCCGTGTTATTCTGTATCAGCAAAAACAACGAGGAGTTCTTGTGGCACCTTAGAGACTAACAAATTTATTTGGGCATAGGCTTTCATGGGCTAAAACCCACTTCAGCAACAGCTCTGCCTTTCCCAGCCACCTCCCTCCTGCCAGAGAGCCATTCATTGTCACATGTAGCTACACATCACAATGAGTCTGGATGCAGCCCACTTTTCACTGCAGTGTGTAGCTACACATACTATCCATATCTCTGCCAGTGGTGTGCAGGGTAGGCGTAGGCAGAGTCACTGTGCTCCCAGGACTATTCCTGGTCATTCCTGCACCACCCCTTGCCAATTACCTGGTATCTATGTATAGACATGTGTGAAGCTCTGCATGGGAAGCTTCAATGCTGATAATCAACTCAAAACTAAAGAGAATAAATGCAATTAACTTTGCATGGAAAATATCTTATCTTCTTGACAAGAAAACATTTTATAGTAACTTTCAAAGGATCATCAAAACAGAAAAGATTTTTTAAGGAAAACAAAAGGAAATGTATCATATTTCAGGTACTGTCTGGCATTCAGTGCCACGTCTTCAGCTGGTATAAATCAGCCCAGCTTTATTAAAGTCAGTGGAACTATGTTGACTTTCACATGGGAGGATCTCACCTTTTATCTGTATTCCAGGAAGGTTTTAGATATAAATGTATCACTATTCATGCTTTTAAAGAATCACATATAATTTTGAATCTAAATGTGACCTTTAAAAAAGATCCTCTCTTTTTTACCAAGAATTTTTATTAAAAAGGAAAATAAAACTCATACAAGTAATCTTCATTGTTTAGGTTGAACCTACAGTGCTTTTCATCCAGCTGCTGCAAAGTTAGTGTAAGTTAATTAAAAGAAACAAATTATTTTAAGAGTCGCAATGTTGCTGTTGTAATAACAACAAGCAAATAAACAGAAATGTCATGTTAATTTCAAGTTTCATTAGAAACTAGGGACAAAAATCAATGACTGCCTAATGGGAAAAGACTGTTCAAGAGGAACTGTGCCTTACTACAAGAGGCTAAAGAGTCTCTTGATAGAAGGGTGAATTTACAAATTTGAATATGCATTCTCAATGCTTGAATCAATGAGTGGGCTTAAGGAACATGACTGAAAAATCAAAGGCAGTGTAGTGACATTTATTGCTCCGATGCTGCTATCCATGGGTTATAATATACTATAAGGACCCACTCTTATGTCTGATAAGAGGTTGGGAGACACTTACACCCATGTCAATTCCTATTGAAGTCAACAGCTTTTCGCATGGGCAAAGGAAGCCTCCTGGGTGGATTTCAGACTCAGTTTTGGAATAGGGTTACAGATTTTAGTCCATGAAGAGTGAGACTTTTAGCCTGACTGATAGGAATAATCATTATGGGTAACTTTGAAATATATATTAACTACTTATGCTAAACAATCTGTTCCACCCTTGTATTTAACTGTGGCACTCTGAATACGTTTCCCAGACGTGAAGAAGAGCCCTGTGTAAGCTTCAACGATAAAAAGATATTACCTCACCCACCTTGTCTCTAATATCTTGGGACCAACATGGCTACAACAACACTGCATAAGTCTGCTCGTGTGAATTGTGGTATAAGCATTAAGACGCAAATCCTGCACCAAGCCCCAAGTAGATGGACCCAACTCACAGGCATCAGAAGGTGAAGAATCCTCCCCACAAGCTGTACCAGGGCTGTAGTAGTCACCAATGACTTCTGTGTTCCCTCTTCAGAGGGGAAAATGGCTGCCCACCCCTAAGCTTCCTTTTGTAGCACTGCAGAAGGGAGGCCATGTGCTACTGGATGTCACAGTTTAGGGAATGTAGTATATGAACCCCCCGGTAGAGTGCAGACATCCTGCCTCCTAGCCACATACAAAGGAACTACCCTGTTCCATTGTCTCCAGAGCTATCTGTTAAGATGTAGAGAATGAAGGCAGTAAAAGATTTGCCCATAGGGAAGGTTCATTGCTTACTCTCAGAGCAACAGGTCCAAAACTACCATTGTGAGGGTGAGACAAAGATAAAAACAGCATAATGAAGTATTAAAGGCTCTTCAGGAAGATGAGAAACTTTACACATATGAGTAATGTGAATGGGTCTCCTCATGTTTAAAATGATTTGTGTCGATAAGTGTTTACAAGATCAGGACTAAAAAAACAAACAAACTTTATTTGATCTTTAACAGTGCAGATCAGAGCCCCTTGTGCATTTCATAGAATCATAGAAGATTAGAGTTGGAAGAGACTTCAGGAGGTCATCTAGTCCAACTCCCCGCTCAAAGGAGGACCAACCCCAACTAAATCATCCCAGCCATGGCTTTGTCAATCTGTGCCTTAAAAATCTCTAAGGATGGAGATTCCATCACCTCCTTAGGTAATCCATTCCAGTGCTTCACCACCCTCCTACTGAAATAGTTTTTCTTAATATCCAACCTAGACCTCCCCCACTGCAACTTGAGACCAATATTCCTTGTTCTGTCATTCAGTACCACTGAGAACAGTCTAGATCCATCCTCTTTGGACCCTCCTTTCAGGTAGTTGAAAGCAGCTATCAAATCCCCCCTCATTCTTCTCTTCTGCAGTCTAAACAATCCCAGTTCCCTCAGCCTCTCCTCATAAATCATGTGCCCCAGCCCCCTAATAATTTTCATTGCCCTCTGCTGGACTCTCTCCAGTTTGTCCACATCCTTTCTGTAGTGGAGGGTCCAAAACTGGACACAGTACTCCAGATGTGGCCTCATCAGTGCCGAATAGAGAGGAATAATCACTCCCTTCGATCCGCTGACAACACTCCTACTAATGCAGCCCAATATGCCGTTAGCCTTCTTGGCAACAAGGGCACACAGATGACTCATATCCAGTTTCTCATCTGCTGTAATCCCCAGATCCTGTTCTGCAGACCTGCTGTTTAGCCAGTCAGTCCCCAGCTCATAGCAATGCATGAGATTCTTCTGTCCTAAGTGCAGGACTTTTCACTTGTCCTTGTTGAACCTCATCAGATTTCTTTTAGATTTCCTTCCATTTGTCTAGGGCACCCTAGACCCTATCCCAACCCTTCAGCATATCTACCTCTCCCCCTAGCTTAGTGTCCTCCGCAAACTTGCTGAAGGTGCAATCAATCACATCATCCAGATCATTAATGAAGATGTTGAACAAAACCAGCCCCAGGACAGACCCCTGGGGCACTCTGCTTGACACTGGCTGCCAACTAGACATCGAGCCACTGATCACTACTGGTTGAGCCTGACAATCTAGCCAGCTTTCTATCTACCTTATAGTCCATTCATCCAATCCATGCTTTTTTAACTTGCTGTCAAGAATACTGTGGGAGACCGTATCACATCCATCACTTTCCCCATATCCACAGAGCCAGTTATCTCATCACAGAAGGCAGTCAGGTTGGTTAGGCATAACTTGCCCTTGATGAATCTATGATACCTGTTCCTGATCACCTTCCTCTCTCCAAGTGCTTCAAAATGGATTCCTTGAGGACCTGCTGTATGATTTTTTCCAGGGACTGAGGTGAGGCTGACTGGTCTATAGTTCCCTAGAATCTCCTTCTTCCCTTTTTTAAATACAGACACTATATTTGCCTTTTTCCAATCGTCCGGGACCTCCCCCGATCACCATGATTTTTCAGAGATAATGGCCAATGGCTCTGCAGTCACACCAGCCAACTCCCTCATCACCCTCAGATGCATTAGATCCGGACCTATCAACTTGTGCATGTCCAGCTTTTCTTAATAGTCCTTAACCTGTTCTTTCTACACTGAGGGCTGTCACCCAGTGCAGTAGTCTGGGAGATGACCTCCTCCATTCAGTAAAGCTCCCACACTTTCCTTGACCTTCTTCTTGTTGCTAACATACCTGTAGAAACCCTTCTTGTTACCCTTTACATCCTTGATAGCTGCAACTCCAATTGTGCTTTGGCCTTGCATGCTCAAGCAATATTTTTATACTCCTCCCCTAGTCATCTGTCCAAGTTTCCACTTCTTATAACCTTCCTTTTTGTGTTTAAGTTCTCCAAAGATTTCTCTGTTAAGCCAAGCTGGTTGCCTGCCATATTTTCTATTCTTTCTGCACATCGAGATGGTTTGTTCCTGTGCCCTCGATAAGGCTTCTTTAAAATACAGTCAGCTCTCCTGGACTCCTTTCCCCCTCATATTAGCATCCTAGGGGATCCTGCCTATCAGTTCCCTGAGGAAGTCAAAGTCTGCTTTTCTGAAGTCCAGAGTCTCCATATTCTGCTGCTTTCCTTTCTTTCTTTTGTCAGGATCCTGAACTCAACCATGTCATGGTCACTGTTGCCCAGGTTGCCACCCACTTCTGCATCCCCTACCAATTCTTCCCTGTTTGTGAGCAGCAGGTCAAGAGGAGCACGACCTCAAAAAGTTCCTGGATTCTCTATGCATTGTTGTATTGCTCTCCCAGCAGATGTCAGGGTGATTGAAGTCCCCCATGAGAACCAGGCAGGTGTGGCTCCAGGTACCAGCATGCCAAGCACGTGCTTGGGGCGGCAAGCCATGGGGGGCTTTTTGCTGGTCGCT
Source organism: Chelonoidis abingdonii (assembly GCF_003597395.2). Classification (NCBI taxonomy): domain Eukaryota; kingdom Metazoa; phylum Chordata; order Testudines; family Testudinidae; genus Chelonoidis; species Chelonoidis abingdonii. The sequence goes on along the minus strand of NC_133790.1, from coordinate 13,090,566 downwards.
GGAAGGGCGGCAGGCAGGTTGCCTTCGGCGGCTTGCCTGCGGAGGGCCAGCTGGTCCCGTGGCTTTGGCGGACCTCCCACAGGCGTGCCACCGAATCTGCAGGACCAGGGACCTCTTGCAGGCAAGCCACCAAGGGCAGCCTGCATGCAGTGCTTGGGGCGGCAAAATACCTAGAGCCGCCCCTGGAACCAGGACCTGTGATCTGAAAACTTCTGTTAGTTGTCTGAAGAAAGCCTCCTCTACCTCATCCTCCTGGTCTGGTCGTCTATAGCAGATGCCCACCACGACACCACCCTTGTTGCTCTTGCCTCTAAACTTAACCCAAAGACTCTCAACAGGCTTTTCTCCAGTTTCATATTGGAGCTCTGAGCAATCATACTGCTCCCTTGCATACAGTGCAACTTAATCCATTGTAATCTGAGAAGGTTATTGAACTTTTGGTTTTTGAAAGGGATATAGCAGCCATACCTAAGGCTTTGCATTTCTCATCAGTGGAGAAGATTATAAAAAGCAGTGGTGTTTTGCTCAACATGTGCCAATGACAGCCGGCTGTGAAGGGAAGAATAATATCATCACGTTTTCATTTAAAAATTAAAATACCTTTAAAAGTTACTACCTATGTATGTATCCATTAGTGCCTAGTTTAATGTGAAACTACAATATTAATTTAATTTCTTTAATGATATCATAAAAGATTAATATGGCCACTGCTATGGATGGAAGCGTACAGATAAGCTGTAAAGCCTGACTGCTAAAGTTGTGTAGCTTCTTTCAAAGGATTATTTTTTTAAATGAAAAAGAATTCAGAATATTTCTAATTGTAAATGACACCTTAATTTCATTCTCCCCACAATAAAGGGGAAGGGTTTGGGCTCATTCAGGAAGAGGCTGCCAGCAGCAGGGCTGGGCTGGGTTGGACTGTGGGTTCCCCCCAGGCTGCTTCTGCTAGGTCAGGCCCTCCAGCCACACGGTCCAGTCTAAGGCTCCTGCACATGTGTTAATACACACACTGCGTGCACCTGGCTGATGTGCATTAAGAGTTTGTTAGTGTGTGGTTCCATTTCAAAGAGGACTAGATTAAGGAAATGTTAATAGATGTCAGGGTGCACATGGCCAGTTAGTCAGTACCCCTGCAGGCTAGTGTGGGGTAGATCACACCCCTTCTTGCTGTGAATCTGCTGCCCTAGGCAACTGCCTAGCTTGTCTGTGCCTAAGGCAGCCTCTGTGCATAATATGCTTAAAAGGCGCCACACCCTCCTGCCCTTGCACCCTATTAGCACCATCACTGGTGAGGAAACTGAGGCAGAGAATTGCATGTAGGCATTTATTATGTTGTCTAGGTCTGTATATATTTCTTATGCAAGCTGAAGTAAAGCGTGACTGATTTGGGGGGAACCTTTTGCAAAGCCTGAGTTTCTGTGTGTTTCACTAGCACATATCCCTGGAGAGCTGAGCTCCCACAAGGCAAACACTCTGGCAAAGGCAGTGCTTAAGCTAGTGGGGAGTCACCATTGGTCCTGAGGCCTAGGGCAGCTGGGTTGGTTGGTCCCATTTCGGTGAAGGATTAATAGACAGAGCCAGTGCCCAGGAAACATGCCAGGGAGACCGAGGAAAGACTGTGCTGCAGCCTACTCCAACCAAAGGAAGTCTGAGAGCACATGGGTCTACCAAGGTGGGACCCAAACACAGCAACCTGGTGAGTGTCCAGCTGGAAGAGTGTTATCAGGGCAATGTGACACAGCAGTGCCACATTGTGCTTGGTGCTGGCCAGACATCTTAGAAGACACAATCCCTGCCCCAAAGTTCTTTCTGTCTAAGATGACATGAGATGGACAAAGGCTGTTTTCCTTGTAGGTGTCCTGGTTGAAGTGGATTTTGAAGGAGGTGAGATTATTTTCTTCTCTTTAATCTTGTAATTCCTATTAATGTTCATGGGGGTGGGGTGCTTATGTATCAGGATAGATACAAACACTGACGTGTTTGAAGTATCTACATACCATGTTTCTTTAACATGAAAGAATCTTGAATGCAGACTAATGATTAAAGTGATTGTGTCCTCTATCAACAAACTTTGTGTATTCAGTTTCTGTTCCTCCTCGTAACACTATCCACTGGAGTCATGTGACAGCTTTTGTTAAGTGTCCCGTTTTAGGCAACTGAAGCCAGGAAAAAGGAAATGAGTCTCTTAGCATCCATAGTGTGTGGAACTGAGAGAGTGATTTTCCCAAGGTCATGCAAGGAGCCTCTGCCAGAACTAAGCATTGATTCCAGATATCCCAGTTCAGTGCTTAACTACAAGACCGAGTCTTCCTGTTCAGAGACCATCCTTCCTCTGTTGGTCTTTTCCAGTCTGTCAGACCCTGTTAGTAATTGGAGAGTATTCCAATGTTGTTTTCTTACAGTTTGAGGAGAAAGAGCCATAATATACATTGGATGGGAGATGCTCTGAAAGTGTCGTTTATGATGATGAAGAAGAATTTTAGACTGTCTAGTCTGTTGACAATCTATTTGCAGTCATTATTCTTTCATGAATATTCATAAGGACTGTAGCGATAGAAAGTATAGTAGCTGTCATTATTTCTGCAGTTAATCACACATTTGGATTCTGCTGGTGGTAATGGAAATTAAAATTCTCAGACTGATTAGAACAAGGTTAATATCCATTAATCCATCCATCCATCCATACATTATCCCTATAGCTATCTATCCTGTCGAGGTATTTAAAGGCATTCATCTGTGCCTTTGAAACTAGAATAGCTTATATTCTTTTTAGCATAGTTTGAAAAGGTATGGACTCCTTAAAATATAAGAATATTTATTAATGGAAAGGATTTGCATGAGTATGGAAATTAATTTCTAAATCTCTTAAATATAGAATTGATGCTTCACAGGCAATAATGACTATTTAATAGCTTTCCACTATGAAGAAAAATATCCCTCCTGGACTGACTAAAGAGAACAAGTTGTTTGCAATGTTGCTATATCTGTGTTGGAAGATTAGGTCAAAGCATGTCTGGTCAGGCAGACACTCTGTATCACCCTATACTAATAGCAGCTGATCATGAAATTTAAGTCTGTTTCACATTCCTTTTCCCCCCAGCATTGTGCCTTAATAAAAAAACATTGACAAATTTACAGAACAAGGGCTGGGAAGGAGAAAATATGCAGTCGTTAAAAGGTAACTTTGCAGAAGTTCAGTTTACATCTCTGTCAAAAACTGAGTAATAAAATTCTCAGACTGTTCCTGCTCCTCTTGTCACCTTACATCTGTTTCAGAAAGGCAACGGATTTGCAGCAGAATTTGGTGCAAGTGAAATGCTATATTTCTTGAGTTTTTGATTGTTGTTTACAACTGTTGTCGGGGAGGAAACAAGAATGATGGTGGCAAAGAGTGGTTAAAAACATTCCCTGCAATGTAATTCTGTTGTATTTGAATAGACACTACTGCTGCATTGATTTGAAGTACCCTTCAGAATGACGGTTCACCCTTCCCATAGCCCTGAGAGTCCATTTATTTCACACATCAATTACACACTTGACATTTTAACACGGTCTCTCTGATTTTAATGGGTTTTAGGAGCTGCATTATGATTAGAGGGAGAAATGCTTCATTCAGGAAAGGCGAGACCAATCAGTTACATAAAGAACAGAAACATAAATTGAAAAAACATTTTAAAAAAATGTAGCTGAACTCAAGAAAAACATTTAAAAATATTTAGGGAATCTCAGTCTTCGAAGAAATGTTTCCCTTGTGTATGTCCAAAAAAAGCATATGGTGTTTTTGGATCTCCACCATTCAAAATCAGATTTTCCCTGTGGTTTTTGCATTCTGCAGCCGTTATCATCATATCAAGGACAATTCAATGAAACCAGACCGTGTCTGAGATTGCTGCAAATGTTCTAAGTTAAAGAAACATGCAAGTGGTAGTCTGATATTTTGATAGTTCTCCCCTGTCATGCAATTTGAAGTGTCAAATATATGTGATTAATACCTTGAATCACCTGTTTAGCCCAACTGATTAAAATAAAGTATTTATGCTGGGATTGTTTTTTTTTAAAACAAAGTATTTTCAGTTAGCAGCAGTAAGTACAGATCAAAGGTAGCTTTTCATTATGGGAAAGGTGTTTTGAGGTTATTTGAAGTTTTTAATGCTGTTTTAAGTTATTTGAGTCATAAACACTTCACAACCCAGCCTGTGTAGTAAATCTCATTGATGGTTTCTCTAACAGCTGACTTGTGGCAGTTTTACTCCTGACAACAGGACATAGTAACTGGACATTTCTCCTCCAGTGGGTGAGGTAATATACGTTTTTAAGTGAAAATTCAGTACACCGTGCAGGGCTTAGTAAAGACTGGAGAAGGGAAAGCTTCACAAAAGTTGCCCATTCAAGTTAGCTCCTACCTGAGCACAGGGTGCAATGAGTCATCGCTGAGCGTGACTACTTGAGGGCTCCATGGCAATCCACCAGGGCTTAGCCAATCCACAGACACAGAGTTTAAGCAGGTGATCCCAAGGCCATGGATATAGGCTCCCAATGAGAGCAGTTGCTCTCATTTGCTCAACATTGCTACCTCACTGGGAATGTCCCCTGCCACTTGGTGGTTCTGGCAGACTTCTCCTGCCCCATCCCAAGCCCAGCTCATTCTCCCTCCTGGTCCAGCCTTGTTTTAACCCTGTCCTTGCTTCTTGCTCTGACCCTCGCTCTGGTCCCTAGCCTGAGCACTCGGCCTGACTGCTGCTGTTCCTGTTACCTCTTATCATAAGCATAAATCCCAATTCTGAACCTTAGCGTCCAAAATGTGGGTGCCTAGCATAAATTCCTCTAAGCTTAATTACCAGCTTAGATCTGAGAGCGCTGCCACCAGCCAGATTTCCAGTCTCTGGCGCCCTCTGGTCTCCCCAAACCTTCCCTGGGGGACCCCAAGACTCAGATGCCCTGAGTCTTACAACAAAGGGAAATAACCCAATTCCCTTTCCCCTCTTTACCTCCCTCCCAGAACTTCCCGCCCTGGGTATACTAGGAGATACCGTTTCAAGTCCTTGAAATGCAAACACCGAGAGATCAAGTTTCTTTCACCCTCAGTCAGAGTCCCTGGAAAGGTAAGCTTTGCAACTCTGCCACAAAGAGATTTTCCCTTCCCACCTGTTTCCTTCCTCCCCACCAATTCCCTGGTGAGTTCTAACTAGGAAAAAATCCAACAGGTCTTAAAAAGAAAGCTTTATATAAAAAGAAAGAAAAAGACATAAAACTGGTCTCTGTATCAAGGTTGACAATATACAGGGTCAATTGCTTAAAAGAAAAATGAATAAACAGCCTTATCCAAAAAGATATACAATTTAAAACATTCCAGCAAACTACACACATGTAAATACAAAAACAATATAAAAACCTATTGTCTTCTACCTTTTGTACTTACACTTGGAAACAGAAGATTAGAAAAGCCTGGAGATAGAAATCACTCTCATAGCCGAGAGCAACAGACAGAGCACAGACAAAGGACACACACCCAAAAATTCCCTCCCTGAGCTTTGAAAAATCCGGTTTCCTGATTGGTCTTCTGGTCAGGTGTTTGGTTCCCTTTGTTAACCCTTTACAGGCAAAAGAAACATTAACCCTTAGCTATCTGTTGATGACACCTCTGTTCCCCTAAAAACCAACCCAGGGTCACACTTGTATTAGTTTTATTACGATGCCGCTGTTGGGTCAGATAGGAAAGAGATGGAGCTTATTCATACATGCACACATTCACCGCATTCGTACCCTCATGCACCCACACACTTACACAGGCCGAGAGTTACCGGAGACAGCATGGAGACCGAGAAGCTGAAGTATGGTAGATCTGGTGTGCCTCCCTGCAGTCACAAATCCAGTCTGCTGAGGAGGTCAAGGAGCAGCAGCTGCTTGTGTCCATGGCTGCTTCCTTTTTCTGGAACTGGGCGTCTCCTGTCATGTACACTGAGTTTTCCTTCTGTGTACAACACCAAGAAGCATTCCCAGACCAGTTCCTTTCATGCATACCAGGTTCTTCTCGTCTTTACAGCAGTTCATGACTGCCTTCTCAGGGCAGATTATATCAGACACACCTGGCTCCTGTCTCTGGGATCCTTTCTCCTTGCAGTTTCTTTCTGCCCAGTCCCACATACACTCCCTTGTTCACAGTCTCTCTGATTGTGAGATGGGATATTACAAGTGGTAACTTGTAAACTTGGAAGTTCATACAAGTGGTAACTTGAAAAGATTACAGAGCTTGCAAAGGTTACAAAACTTAAAAGGCTATGCTAACAATCACTGAAGTTACAAAGTCTTCAAAAAGGTTGCAGACCTTAATGATACAAGTTACAGATCTTACAATCGCATTTGAGTGGAGGCTTAACATAATAGTTCCAACTGCTTGGCCTGACTGCTGCTGTTTCATCCACTTCTCAGTATGACACAGGGAGAACATAACCCAAGTCAACGAGAGGCTAAAGAGTGGAATAAGGTCCCCACTCTACTCTTTTATCTTTTCCTCTCTTTCAGTCCCCTCCTTTTTTTCTTTCCTAGTCATTGTGTAATACAACGATTCTCAACCTTTTTCGTACTGTCCCAGCACAAAAAGAATTGGGATCCCACTCCCATCTTAATTTTTTTAAGAAGACAAAGAGAATGTTTGTGACCTCCTGAAATGTATTTCCCTCCTACCACCCAGCCCTGGCAGAGTGCCTATCCATAACAGCTGTGCTTTTATTGTTTGTACACAGTAGTGAATTCTGTCTTGTATGAGTTTGGCGTTCCATTTCCGTTGCAAGATTAGGTGACCCATAAAAAATTTGAAAAATAGTGGACTAATTCTTTCTTTAACAAAAAATTAAACTCTATTTTAAGGACTCTGCAGAAATAATCCAGGGGCTATTAGTACGTTGAGATAATCATCTGCTACATTTGGGTAATTACTCCACCTTCTCATATAACTAATTGAAAACAAATTTATGTTAAGTGCCAACTATCCATTTAATTTATATTGCACTGGTATTTGGATGCACAAAGATATTATATTGCACTGTAGAAAGATGCACACTACCTGCACCTCGTGAAAATATAACCACAAGTTGGAGAGGGAAGAGAATGAAAAATTATTAAATCTTGGTGGAATTTACTTTCTTACAGCTCCCAGTCCTGAATTCATGTTAAGTCCTCCCTGTGCTGCTTCAGCTATGTTGCCTGTGACTCACGGAATAAGACTTAGACATTGTCCATTCAGCGGTTGCATTTTTATAACTTGAAAGTCATAATTTTGAGTCTATATTCTGTTCATTGACTTCTCATTATGCCTTCAGATCTACATAGGCAATTCCCATCAAAATCAGTGGAAAGTGGCATATATCTGAGGGCAGGAGCTGACCTTATATACATTTAAAGTGTAGCATGTATAAATCTCTTTGCATACTGACATATACCGTTCAAACAGTGTTTGTGGAGATATTCCCATGGACTATGTTGTCTAGCTTATGTATGGGGCCAAATCCTATCTACAGACCCAAGTATGCATCTCTTATTGATTTTGATGACAGTTGAAGGCAGAATTAGAAGTTAATGGGAGGAGTGTGCATGTGTGTATTTGAAGACAGAAACTGTTCTACAGATTATTTAAATGACATCTCTCAAGTTATTAGAACAAAGAGAATGGGAGAGAAAAATAGATATGTTTTTACTTTTTATCACTTTATATAATTATACATTTTTTTCTGATGCATGTTTTTCTCCCTGACTATGAAGCTGACAAAGGCATGCTTTGGTACTGTCTCCTCGTAGGAATTTTTGCGCATATTGAAAGAAGCAATATTTTATAGAATTATTAAATGTCCAGTGATGCAAACTGGGTATTGGACGGGGCATATTATCAAGACCTGCTCAGACTAGTTCTACAAAACAAAGCAAGAGAACTGTGGTCCAGTTATAATATATGTGCAGCATGGACTCGATTCAGCAAAGTACTTAAGCACACAATGATAATACTTAGCTCTTAGACAGTTCCTTTCAACAGCGATTTACAAAAGGAGGTGGGTATTCTTATCCCTGTTCTACTGGTGAGGAAACTGAGACACAGAGAGGGGTAGCCGTGTTAGTCTGGATCTGTAGAAGCAGCAAAGAGTCCTGTGGCACCTTATAGACTAACAGACGTACTGGAGCATGAGCTTTTGTGGGTGAATACCCACTTCGTCGGATGCATGAGGGGGGAAGTGGCTTGTCTGATGTCACTCAGCATTCCAGTGGCAGAGAGAGGAACAGAGCCCACATCTCCTGAGTCCCAGTCTAGTGATCTATCCACTACACCACACTGCTGCATGTAGTGCACATGAGTAGACCTATTGACTTCATTGGAACTAACTCTCTGGTTAAAGTCATGCACATGCTTGATTACCTTGCTGCACTGGGGCTACAGAGAGTGGAGAAGGTAGACAAAGAGGTATGCGATCCTGATATCTATCTGGCTTTCCTATTAACTAAAGAATTTTGAACAGATAAGAATTTTCAAAAACTTGAACACTAAAAATTAAAAGCCAATATTCTAAAAATCCAAACATTATTAAAATTAAAACCTGCAAAGAGATCAAGAAAAAGAGATAGTTAATTGTCTCTGTCAGTCATGATTCAATACACATGTACTCTGATGGTCAAATATTCATACTGCTTGATATAAAATCAAGCATTTTTTAAAAGCCAACCTTCAATTCTCAAAATGTGTTTAAAGTGATACAATCAGATATAGAATTATAGATATTCAGTATCCAGGGTCTGGTAAGAGATGTCATAGTTTCCATCTGCAGCAAATTGCAAATGATCAAAATTGTGTCTTAAGTAATGATGGATAAAGCAGTTTGGGCAGAATAACAAGCCACCCAAACCTTTCACCAAACTGAATCAACAGAATCAAGTGTTTTCTAAGTTCTAGGTTGTACCCTAACTGCACACCTCTGATGGGGCATAGTGGGGATTAAGAACTTTTCTTATGGGCCTGTGTTACATACTCTAGCCTTGGGTCCATGCACAAACACTACTCCCCTTCCCAGAGCAGATGGATGGGTAATGAAGGACAGAACCTTTGCTCTGCCACTCCCCCCAGGCATCAGACAGTAGGAAATTCACTACCCTCTGGAGCAAACAGAAGAACAAGAAGGGAATTGTAGCATTCCTGGGGTGATGCACTATCCAGAGTGCTGTCCCTTACTATGAGCAATGTCATAAAAGTCTTAGAAACTGTTCAAATGAAGAAATCTGTCCTTTGAGATTTCCAGCTTTGTCTGTTTCCCATAGAAGTTAGTTACCTGAATCAAACAGAATCAAACATTGGAAGCTTTTGAGATTGGCTCATCACTAGTGTTAAGGCTTTATAGATGGATGCTGTGCAGTTTCTTATTTTTCAAGGGTCTTGATGTATGACTCTGATTCAGGAAAGCATCCCTATTCAGGAAACCGTTTACACATCTGCTTACTTTGAAGTCAATTGGAGTTAAGCACATGCTTGAAGTTGAACATATATATAAGTGCCTTCCTGAACTGGGCCTTTGTGCATACTCTTCAGAGTGCATCTTAAACATTTTAGGTTTTCTTCACCTGATTTCAGCTTTTGGTAAATAACCAAAAATTAGCTCAGATTTCCCAGAAGGTTTATGAACCTTTCAGCAAACACCAGTCAACTTTTAAGTGATTTTTGTTTTGTTTTTTTGTTTTGTTTGTGAAACTGGAACTCCTAAGTGAAGTAAGTCTGATGTGCTATCTTCTTATTTCTTGAGGCCTAGAATGCAATACGAATATGTAACAATTATCTACCAAGTATCAGAGGGGTAGCTGTGTTAGTCTGAATCTGTAAAAGCAGCAGAGAATCCTGTGGCACCTTATAGACTAACAGACGTTTTGGATCATGAGCTTTCATGATGAAGTGGGTATTCACCCACGAAAGCTCATGATCCAAAACGTCTGTCAATTATCTACCAGTCTGTAAAAGCCTGGATGAGGGGAAGAAAAGATTTCTCAGCTTCTCTACTGCAGTAGCCATACCTAATTATACTGATTTATATACTTAAGAATTATATCCTTAAACCCTACATTACAAACACTCCTATCTATGGAAAAAACACAGTATCTCTGAAACTCATCAAAGTTAATCAGTGCTTTTGCTTCTCTCATGTTATTCAATTGACTTTCCCTTGACAGCTTTTAGCATACAAAATCGGTACTACTGGTTCTCTGACTGCAATTTCTTACTGCAAATTGTAACCTAAATGTAATGTACATTTAACACTAAATTTATGATCAGGGTTGAAATTGGAATGCGAGTCTCTGAATTGTCATAATTGATTCTGAAATATTTTTGTTTATCGGGACAGTTGTACAGACAGATTTCGTGGTTGCTTTGTGAAGATCTTGCTCTTGTGAGTGATTTTTAACATTTCACAAGTAATATCCAACAAAGAGTCCTTTGAGCCCTGGTAGAATTATTACGTTGCTGAGCCTCCTCTCCTGAAGAGAACTAGAAAAGATTCTTTTCTGTAAATTAAGAAGTCACCCAGGGTCAGATTTCAAGGTTCTTGTTCACACATTGATTATTACCTTATGCCATAAGTGGCACCATTGGTCAAAATGTACTAACCGTGCTCACACTGAGTAATACCTGTGTCTGCAAGGAGTTCCATTCTGATCCGAAAGACTTCAGACGCATCAGAATCTAGATTGTAGGCTTCCATTGGATCACTTGCACAGTAAGATGGTACTCGTCATGCATAAGTGTATCAAGAATCTGACCCATTATAATAAAAAGGACTATGGGTGTGAATGACTTCACAGTATTTAGTGTTGTTGTAGCTGTGCTGGTCCCAGGAAATTAGAGAGACGTGGTGGGTGAGGTAACATTTTGTATGACCAACTTCTGTTGGTGAAAGACACAAGTTTTCGATCTATACAACAGCTCGAAAGCTTGCCTCTTTGACCAACCTAAGCTGGTCCAATAAAAGATATTACCAAGGGTCGTCCTTAGCCATAGGCAGAATAGGCAAACGCCTAGGGCACCACTAGGTCTGGGGGCACCGCTCTGCTGGGAGCCCGGACAGACGGGAAGCAGTGGAGCATATAAGAGCAGGGCTGCTGGGTCCTAGAGAGAGCCGAATGCAGCACAGTTTGACAGAGGGGATTGGCTGCTGTGGTCTCTGGGAAGGGGTGGGGAAAGGAACTCATCTGTAGAGTGACCAGATGTCCCGATTTTATAGGAACAGTCCCGATTTTTGAGTTTTTTTTCTTATATAGGCTCCTACTTCCTCGTTGTTGTTGTTGAGGAGGTGCCCAACGACCATTTGGTGAATGTAAGCATAGATCTAATCTCAGAGACGGGGCACCCATGGACCACAGCAGTTCATCCTGCCTGTGTAGCTCCTCCCCGGTATGAGATGGATCAAACTGCCAGCCGGGGGAGAGACGCCTCCCTAGCTAGGGTGACCAGATCCAGATATTCCTGATTTTATAGGGCCAGTTCCTGGATATGTTGGGCTTTGTCTTCATATAGGCACAATTACCCCCATCTAGGGTGAACCAGGACAGCAAGTTTGTGTTATAATTGACGAGGTGGGGGGATCTTTGAGATTAGATGCATGCTAACTCCACATGGTCTGTTGGCTTGGGGGTGCCGCATTGGCCATGTATCAGATTCTGAAGGGTGTCGCTGCTTGTTGCCACTCTGCCCCAAAGGTGAGTTTTGGGGTCCTGCAGTTTCCACTCGATCCTCCTCGTACGCAGCTTTGGACAGCAGGCTGGGGTGAGCCCATAGCATGAAAAGCCGGTACTGTGTGCATTGTAAGAAGTCATTTGCAAAATTTGTTTGCAGAAATTGCTTGTACACCCTGAATTCAATTTCATATTTTTTTTTTTTAAAATCCATATCCTTAGCCAAAACAAACAATTAATGTTGTTGACATTCTTATGTTTGGTGACCTATTCATGTTTGGTATGGGGAAGGGAGGTGGCAGTTTTCATCAGAGAAAACAAAAAATGTTGACTGATTTCTATACGCTGTTACTGCTTAATAGAGCCTCAACAACTGTATTATGCTCTCTCTACTAGTGTATCAGAGCAGAGATCAGCACCTACATCACATTGTCAAAGGTGGCACGCCGATTGATTTTTGGTGGCATGCGCGGTGGGCTGAGCGGCTTCAACCCGCCCTGCGCTCTGGGGTCCGGCTGGCTGCCCCATTCCACCGGGGTCCCGGCCACCGGCCCATCAGCAGCCACACTGCTGTCTGGGGCCCCAAGGAACCTCCCAGGCTGCAGGCGGGCATGACGAAGGCGGCGGCTGATACCTGGCTGAGCCATTTAAAGTAACTGGCTAAAGTCACCTGGAGTTCCATTCACGTCATCTGTAGGGTGGGTGAGCAGGACTAAATTCAACGCAACAAGAAAACAAGAGCAACTATGACGAAGTGCAAGAATCCTAGAGCAGTGGTCCCCCCCAAACCTTTTTCACGTTGGCGGGTGCCAGATGAAAGGGACCGTGGGGGGTGGCATGGGCACCGCCGAAATGCTGCCAAAATCAGTGCTTTCAGCAGTCAACGCCATCTGGATGACGCTGCTTGTTTTGGCAGCAAGCAAGCATCAGTACAGCGCTGTTGCTGCCGAAATGCTGCGATTTGGTGGCAATTTCGGCTGGATACTTGTCTGCCGCCATTTGCGTGTGCACTGAGGGCCCCAGCGGGCACATGGCACTCAGCACTGAGTTGGGACCCCTGATCTGAGACGCTCTAAAGCATGGCGATCATTGATTTAAAATGACTGAACTGTATGAAAATTTGAGTAATACCTGCGCAATGCCACATGCAAAATCGATGATGGACATTGTACAGTTTACTCATACCAGCAAACTTGTTGACATATATCCTAATGTGTACATTGCCACTCGTATTCCACTGACAATTCCTGTAACAGAAGCATCAGGAGAACGGAGTTTCTCAAAACTAAAGCTCATTAAAAACTATCTCTGCTCTACAAGGAGTTAGGAACACTTGATTGGTCTTGCTATTCTTGCAATCAAACAAGACATCACTTTGTCTTTGTCATACAATGACATTATTACTGCTTTTGCAGCCAAACAAGCAATTAGAAAGATTGCTTTTAATTAAAACCAATCCTTCTTTCAATACCTCTTCATATAAATTTCCAATAAAATGTTGACAAATTAAAAAAATTATATTATTTGCATCATTCTGTCAAATCAGATTTTTTTCTATAGTGCTAGTCCATCAGCATTACAGTGGCTTCATTAAGTTAAACTGGTTTTAATAACATGCATGTGGCAAGTTTTCCAATAGTGTAAGCTTATGTTTGTGTTGCTAAGAGCAAGACAGGCACAGGGGCACCAGCTTAATAATCTCGCCTAGGGCACCATAAATCCTAAGGACGGCCCTGATATTACCTCACCCACCTTGTCTCTCTGTACAGTATTTACTCAGGTAAAACTGTCATTGATTTAGTCATGCAGAATCTAACCCAAGAATTTCCTATCACGGTCATGAAAGTTGGCTGGGCTGCTTTCAAATGGTTGCATGTTTTTATATATATGTAAAGTGTTTTTTTTCTATTCTGTTATACATAGCTATATCTTATACCTGAACTACAGAGTGAAAGGTCACGTTAAAGTCCCCTTCCAGGTGCTTCCTTTCAGACTGAAATTTTCCAGGCATGGCTTCTCTTTATGTAAAGTTTGAGCTAAAATGGCTCAGCCTGTTTTGAGACTGAGGAAAACGCAAATGCTTACAGCTGGATTTTCAAAACAGCTCAACACAGAGCAAGAGACAGTCCCTGCCCCAATGAATTTGCTGTTAAATAGACAAGACAACACAGAGTGGAAAAGAGTATGATTATTATTATCATCATCCCTCTTTTATGAATGCGGAACTGAGACATAGAGCGGTGAAGTGATTTGCCAAAGGTCCCATAGTGTGTCTGTGGCAGAGCCAAATATCAAACCTAGTTCTTCTTAGCCCCAGGTCTTAGCCACAAAACCATCCTTCCTATTGGAAATGTAGCTGTACTTTGTTAAAATTGTAATGACTATTTTTTCGTCTTGTATTTCTAAAACAACTTGGCCTGAAAACTCCACATTTCATTTGTTGTGTGGCCGTTGCTGAGGAATAATGCCTTTTTAGTATTTTTTGATAGGATTGGTTGGGGAGCGGGAGAAGTTAAAAAGATACAAAGAGCTCTGTTTAGGTGAATCAAGAGCAATGTTTATAATCCAAATATTTATACAGCCAATCTTCCTCTCCACAGGCATTACACAACGTGTATATTTAGTTAATTTTGTGGAGTTGGGTTTCTAACCACAGCTTAGATAATATTGGTTTATGTTGTTTATCCAGTCACTGAGCCCTCTAAAATGTGAGCTATACATTTCAACTCTTGCCTCTTACATCTGCCAAGTCTGAGAATTTAGACTTCAGAGCTGCAAGTGAACTCAGAGGACAACCTACATTTCTGTAATTGGGATGTGAAGGACGGATGAGAGGGAAAGGGGGAAATAATTCCAAACCCCACTCCATAGCTGCTTGTAGCCACTACTTATAGCTTTAGGTCTTCAGTAACTTTTGCTCTGGTTTTATATCTCTATTCCAGGAGGGGAGTGGCTGGTCCTAGATCCTGTCCCAGATCCAATGGGCTTACTCTCATCCTTCCTCAGGAAGAGACTGGTCCCCTCCGCTGCCTCTATCAACACAGTGAGCTAGAAATGCTGACTCCCCCATGGCCACCTCTCTAAAGAGGAGCCACTCCAGTTCCAATGCGAGCGTCTTGTGCACAGTGGAGCTGGATTTACCCCATAGTGTTGACAGATACGATAAACACCATTGAACCCATTTAATAAGAACCAAGAGATTGGTCCCTGTAGCGATGCAGTTGGTCTCACTGTTCGCAAATAGTAATACTATCTGTAATAAACACAGAAAGAACTGCCTGGCATCTCGAAGGCAACATTTTATTCCCAAGCAGCAGTGCATTTTTCTCGTCCGGCTACTGAAACATAAATAATTTAAAAAGTAATTTTCCTTGCCATTTATTTAGGACTAAATACTGGGAGGGGGGGAAATCTGGTGCCCACAAAAGTTAGAAAAGGATCACATGGTCATAGGAAAGCAATTGAACAGATCTGTCAATGTCCCTCGCTCCCAATATGCATCATCCCTGTTATTCCAGACTTGGACTTTTCCGGAACACAGACTGACAAATGTGCTGGACTGTGCCAATTTGGTTTATGCAGCATCATTATTTATTGCAGTGGAACTCCAGTCCTAGGCCAAAATTCCATTGTGTTAGGTGCTGTACAAACACAGAAATGGTCTCCGCCCCAATAGTACAATCTATATATAGGACAAGAGACAACAGGTGGATGCAGATAGATAAGCAGGGGAGCACAAGGAAACTGTGAGACAATATTGGTCAGTCTGACAGTGTTGATCAGACCAGGAAATGAACACTGAGAATCAGAATTATCTCCCTGGTTTCTCTTTTGCTCCAGAAGTAATTGGCTAGTAGTTCATACCAGGAGCAGAGTACTTCCTCCTCCACACAGGCTCAGTTGCACTGGACAGCATGTTTGGTGTTCCTTACTCAAACTTTTTAAATCTCTCGTACTCCCCTCTATGGACTTGTTGTCTAAGTCTAAGTAACAGTCTAGCTTTCGGTGACTTTGGAAGCTGACAGTTACTATGCCACAGTGATATGGTACTACTGAGGGGCAAGGGACTGCTCAGTGCCAGTAAAGCTATTGGAATCTAGCCCACCCATAGCTCCTTTCAGCTTCCAAGATCATGAAGGGTCGCTTGGATGACATGCCTATGAGAGGAATTCACACACTCTTCTAAAACATAGCATGATGTTTACTGACTGCGAGGGTTCAGGAACTTGGTTACCCTCTTATCTGAAAGATGGCAGCACAGACACCCTAACAAGGGTCAATCTCGGCTCACAAGGAAACCGCCACATATTCCAGGTGTTCCTCAAAGATGGGCCAGGAAAATACCGATCCAACAGTACCCTGGTGGAGGTTTAAGATGTGAGTGGATCTCAGCCCAAGGTGGTTTGGCTACAGGTACTCCAGTGCAGCAAAGCCATAATATTCATTCCATTCATAGTATTAATCTATGATTAGTCAGGAGATAAATTAGATCCAAAATATTAGAATGGATTTAAAAAAAAAATCCACCCCTTTTTTGCTATGAACAGCTGCAGAAGCCTCTCCACCACCATCAGGCCCCAACCAAATCTATATACAGTGCAGGGCAGCCAGCTTGAAAACTTGGTTACTCAATTGAGCCATAATTGCAAATAATATGAAGTGAAATATTGTTCTGTAAAGAGGTGCAGAGCAGTGGTTTTATGTTAGGTTCATGCAGGGGTGGTTCATATCAGAAAAACGAGACCTCTGCCATCATGGTAATTATGTCTCTCTCTCTTTTTTTTAACATAATTCCCAGAGTTCAATACTGTAAAACATTTGAGTTAAGTTATTAAATTAATCAATAGTGTCACTGCAGATTGTTTTATTAATTTAACATAATATGAGAGAGGTGGGTGAGGATGTGGAATAATTCACTTTGACGCACACTCATAAATTAGCACAGCTAACTCTTGCTCATGTGTAATTTTGCTCTTCAGCAGAGGATTATAAACTATAATTGCTTAGAGACTGATCTTATAGAAACACACAGGTTCAGTGGAGTCCTTAGTGCAAGCAGTAACAGTTGTGTTAGAAAAAACACTTGCTTCCACTTGTTGATGTCCTTAGAAAAACACCTGCTTTGGGGAATGAGTTATATACAAAATGTAAGGTTTTGAGGATAAGAGAAAGAAGCCAGTATATACCTCCTATCTCCCATCCTTCATCTGTTTTGCTAATTCTTATTCACATTGAGTAGTACTTTATACTGCAAGGAGCCTCAGTGAAATTAATGGGGCTATTTAGAAGCATGGTACCAGTCAAAACAAAGAGTAATGATCTCAAGTTGCAGTGCGGAGGTTTAGGTTGGATATTAGGAAAAACTTTTCACTAGGAGGGTGGTGAAGCACTGGAATGGGTTACTTAGGGGGGTAGTGGAATCTCTTTCCTTCGAGGTTTTTAAGGTCAGCCTTGACAAAGCCCTGACTGGGATGATTTAGTTGGGGTTGCTCCTGCTTTGAGCAGGGGGTTGGACTACATGACCTCCTGAGGTCCCTTGCAACCCTGATATTCTATGATTTATTGTGAGTGTTGGTGACTCTGGCCCTTAGACTATAAACTCTGTAGGGCAAGGTCTGTCTCTCACTATCTATATATATATAGTGACAAGCATAACAGGGTCCCGATATCAGTTGGTGCCTTTAGGTTAGTGCCTTTGATATTGTACTGTTAAAATTTGGAGAGGAAGGATGGTTCAGTGATTAGGCTGCTACCCTGAGACCTAGGAGACCCAGACTCAATACCCTGCTTGGCCACACCAGCCTCGGTTTTCCATCTGTAAAATGGGAATAACAGTACTTCCTGCCCTCACAGGACTGTCATGAGGATAAATCCATTTAAATGAGTTTGTGAGTTACTCAAATACACGACCCCCATTACCATACTAATTACCTCAGATTAGAGAGGGATTACTATAATATGACTATATAATTATTTATTCATACTGTTCTTAAGGTTTTCAATTCAGAATTCATCTAGTATTGCTCCAAATGCTAGTCTAAAAAATTTGGGGAGCCCAAGCTCCATCACAGGTCAGGTCACATGTAGCTGAAGGGGATGCATTGGGGAAATGGCTGGCATGGCTGAATGTTAGCCTGGTCGCCTCGCTCCCCAGACAGGTAGGGTGCTTGCTATAAAGCATACACCATATCTGAAGCAAGCCGCAAGACTCCACTTCCAGATCAGAAATGACAGAACCCAATGATGTGTGGGGCTATTTCATTGTTATGTTGTGTGTCAAAAAGTAGCGATTTTCTGAATACACAGGGCACTTTCTGTTTGTAATCAGCCAGTGCCCTTTGGACGTTCTGCAGAGCTGTGTTGCATTTACAAGGTATTTACATTTTAAATTGCATGCTACGTGCTCCCACTCGTTTATTTTAATTTCTTAATCTCCTTTTCATTATTCTCATTTCCTGACATGCCTTGTGCTACTTTCCTCCTTTCTAGCTGCTCAATTCTGTTTTCTCCTCAGCCGTGTTTACTTCCCCATTTATTTCAGATCCCTTTTCTTTAGGCAGGCATGTACATTTCAGTTCCTCCCAGTACTTGCAGATTAGCTTGCGGGGGGGGCGGGGGTGTTTGTTTATTTGTTAGTTCTTTCTTCTTCCTCTCCTTTTAATCATTATAAATTTCAGGGAGAGATGGGAGGAGGGTATTTGTTGTGCTGAATCTTTAACATTTCACTGTTTATTTTCATTGATGCAACTGTTCACTAAATCACAAACCCCTCCCTGGTTGCTTTTCTCTGTGGTGAGATGGAGGGAATAGAATTGACTCTCTCGTGAGGGAAGGTCCTGGGGCTGTAGCATAGCCCTCTGTACCTCCTGCTGCCACCTATGCACTGGAATAGCACTGCTTTCCTTAAGTTCCCAGCAACTTGAACACTGTAAGTGTAACCAACACTCCTCCAGGAGAGGGAGCGGAAGAGAGAGAGATTATTGAGTCTGCTCTACAGCCTTAGCTAACAGCCAGTTGGCTTTTAGCTCATGAGGCTCATGCACTAAACTCAAGAGGTCCCCGGTTCAATCCCACCCACCAACAACTAGGGTCTGTCAGCATTACATAAGCGCAGATCCAGTAATCTCCTGCCACCCCAATGCTTCTCTCTGTGCCAGCATAGTCAGAAGCAATGCAGATGCACACCCCCGGCACAACTCGCAGAGGGTATGGCAAAGGACCTGTCTCCTAGCCTTCATAGACCTGCGGAGGGCAGAAGGTCAGATGTAGTCCTTCTGCCAAAAGATGCATTTCACTCTGGGGGCTTGTTTTACATCTCTTCTGCTGTATGTTGAAGCATAGGCACAATTTCCCCAAGTCACTGGGCTCCTTGACTTGCGAAGTCTCCCAAAGAACACCAACGCGGGAGTCTGCTGGGGTCCCTGTCTCTCTTTCCCAATGGCAGGGAACAAGTTTTGCCACAAAGAGACAAGGACCTTACAGAGGACAACACAGTTCCTGGCAGGATTCCAGTAGATCCCATGAATGTCAAATATTATTGGCCTCTTGCTGCATACCTGCTTGATGTTGCTCTCCTCCTGTTCCGTGTCTACCTGCTTTGAAAATACACCATAATAAGATAGATGTTTTATGGTGGCATTTGTTTGAGCCTATTTGCTATTCTTCTCAGTGTGCAGTATAGACAGTATTTCATATTGTCTACCTTTTAATGACCTAATCCTTTATCAAAAATTTCAGGGCTGCTTTTGATATCCATGTAAAACTCTCACTGTAGCAAGTCCAGAGATAATTCTCTATTTAGGGGATTTCAAAGGGTAAATTTTGTACTAGGCACAACATATACCTGCAAATTTGTGGCTGCAAATAAATTACAGGTTCAAAGCATAATAACTGCACTTCTTACTGCCTGATTAGTACTGACAATTGGGTTGCCAGAAAGTGCAATTACACAGGTTTATGTCTGCAAGTTAATTGGAGGAGCAAACTGCACCCAGAAAATGGAAGCCACCTTTCAGAAAACATGCTCCTGCCACTTGTCAAATATTCACTTACATAGATGGCCTTGGGCAGGGGTTCCGGCAGGCAATGAATGGGTGTCAGAAAGGAATGCACTCTCCCCCAGCATAACATTCTTTCTACACCAATTTCTAACCAGCCAGATGCAGAGTCTCTGGAAACGGAGCACAATAATTCTGGCTCACAAGAATTAGAATGTGTTTTCCTTTTTTGCCCTTAACGAGAGATAGATCCATGCTACAAAAATTAGGGTCCAGAATGGAATCTAAATCTGACCTTCCCCAGGGCTTGTGGGATTTTGGGCTGTTATAAAGACTGGTCTGATTTCATGATCTTTCAGATTCAGATCTGACCTTTCCCAAAATTCAGTGCAGTTCAGTTGCAAGATACTGGCTGAGTGCCATTTCTGGTTTTAACTGTTAAGTTTAGAGGCAAGGGACTTTCTACCTTTTAATTAATTAAACTGTTTTAACCTAATAATACAATAATAATAATAATTAATAAATGGAGATATACCTATCTCATAGAACTGGAAGGGACCCTGAAAGGTCATCGAGTCCAGCCCCCCTGCCTTCACTAGCAGGACCAAGTACTGATTTTCCCCCAGATCCCTAAATGGCCCCCGCAAGGATTGAACTCACAACCTGGGTTTAACAGGCCAATGCTCAAACCACTGAGAACCTCCACAAATATTTTTGTTTTAGTTCAATTCTAGCTTTGGATAGACCTTTGTATTGGTCTAATTTACTCCAAAGTTTAATCCTACCCTATCACGCCGTTTGGGGGCGGCCTCTACTCTGAGAGAAGGAAACAGGTTTGTAAGATCGCTGTGGATCTTTCACTGACAAACTAGCTCCCTTATAGGAGCATTTTTTATTTCTTTTTTAGTGGGGGGGAACCCTCAGTAAATCACACTTTACTGTCCTCTATAGTCAGCTGCAATGACAAACTATAAATTGGCCATCAGGCAGCTGTTACAATCCTCCCCCTCTCCTGAGACACAATTCAACTTCATGACAAACTCATCCTTCACTGGATCTGTATGAAGTATTCTGAGTCAGTGCATGAATTGACTGTCCTGAGGTTACATTCTGTTCTTTTTTCCCAACAGCAGCAGTTTTGATGGGGACATCACTTCGTGCTCACCATTGATGAGAATAGACCTGTTTTATGGGGAATGGCTTGTTTCAGCCTGAACGTGTTATATACCAAATATTTGTTCTGGGTTTGCTATCCTAGTGATGGTGTCTTTTTTTTTCTTTTTCTCCCATACCACTTGCTGCATTTCACGAATTTTCACTGTAGAAATGAAGATGTATAGCAAAAATAATATGTTCTTGACTTTCTCCTGACAGATTCAGTTTTATGCCATTTTTGAGCGTAGCCTTTACAATACCTATTTCTTTTCAACTGGATGTAATTATTCTCTCCTGTATGGTAAAAAAGAAAAAGAAAAAAAAAACTCCCAGTATTTCACAGCCATAAACAGCAGCTGCTTTTATGCACCAGGTTATATTTACCCATAAAAAATGTTTTGTTTGCCCTTCCTTGTTAAAATTTGAGCAAAAATTGGTTGGCAGGAATGTTCTGCACTATTATTTCTGCTTAGTTTACAGCCCCATAACACTTGCCCACAACTCCTGTGACTGAGTGTGATGCATGTTTTTATTACCATAGATATGGACAAGAGGGAATGGATGGTGTTAGGTTTTATAAAACTTTTCAGTTGGGATTTGGTTTTGTTCCAGTCATATTTTAATTGAAGCCCAGAGCTGCAGGGAGATTGAGATAAATGGCTTGGATTTATCTGTGACTGTTTATGGCTAAAGAATATAGGGCCGGAGTCTGATTTCCTGACTCATTGAATAGTATATTATGATCCCATTTAAGTCAATGTATCTTGTTAGCAACATGAATAAAGGAAACGGGAGGAGCAAATTGTTGGTCAGAACCCAAGAATATTTATCTGCATTTATGGTCAGCCTGGGGTAAACACTGCAATCTAGTCTGGTAAAAGCTTTGTGCTCAGAGCTTCATTTGACTTGAGGAACAACCCTGCTCTGCATCCTCTTCCCCCTCCTCCAGCACCTACTCCTGAATTATACAAGCAAATTTGCAATAGAACAGAGCCATATTGAGCACAGCTGTAGGTGAGCAGCCGGAGAGAACACAATCAAACTGTGCCTACAGATGCATTGTGATTCATATTCATTTAGTGAACAGCCCAAAGGTTAGCAAATGGTTGATTCCAATGCAGAGGCACTAATGGGCTGGTCAGAAAGCACCTTGGCTAGCAGACGGTTTTTGCCCAAGGATCAGTGGAGAATGCCATTTCACGTTTGTGGTCTGGTCAGGTACATTGTGACTTTGCAAACTCTGTGTTTTAGACACTTAGTGCTTATACCCCAAGGTGACAGGTGCCTATAAATACCTAAGATACATAGATATTTTGAACCTGATTTTCAACATCCAGTTTAAGGTCCCTTTACACTGCTAGAGAGGTATAAAGGGCCTTTGTTTAAATGAGAATCAGACGGTTTGCCTTTGTCAGATGTATTTGTGACCCTCATTATTTATACCCAACCCATCTGTGTTTATTGATATTAATATAGTACTTAACACTCTGATATTGAAGAGCGGTTACTCTGCTTTTGGAGTGATTGCGCAATGTAAAACGTGGACTTCCTGCTTTTTTGAACATCTGGTTGATCTCTCAAAGATCATTGAAGAAGCACTTCCTAAGTAAATGCCCTGATCCAAAAGATTGCTCTAGGAATTATTTTGGGGAGTCTCTGTGGCTGTGTTATACAGGAATTCAGACTGAATTATTGCAATCTATGAATGCTCAAACCCTCCATCTGTGAAACTCCCACTGAGGTTATCCCTTCTCCTATTATAGGTGCTGACACCGTGGGTGCTTCGGGGCTGGAGCACTCACAGGGAAAAATTGGTAGGTGCTCTGCACCCATCGGCAGCCAAATTCCCCTCCACACCCCACCTCACCTCGCTTCCATCTCCTCCCCTGAGCACGCCGGATCCCCACTTCTCCACCTACCTCCCAGTGCTCGCAGCATAACAAGCTCGGAAGGGAGGGGGGAGGAGTGGGAATGTGGCACACTCAGGGGAGGAGGCGGGGAAGAGGTGGGGTGGGGATTTGGGGAAGGGCTTAGAATGCGGGCGGGGCAGGGTAGAGGCAGGGCGGGGCCCAGGGCAGATGGGGGTCAAACACCCACCAGCACCAGCAGAAGTTGGCAGCTATGGCTCCTATTGCTTTCCTGTTCAGCACCAGGTGCTATGGGGACCACAAACTTAACTTCTTCGCAACTGATCTTGTAAGATTTCTCTCTCCAGTTGCTGGCTAGAGTTGTGTGGCTACCAAATTTATGTCTGTTCTTTTGCATCTCATCATCCTCATGTCATCATACAGTGCCCCAAAGAACTTGTCCTCTTCCTAGCTTCATACAGAGAGCTACCCAGTTTATCGGGGTGAATGTCATCTGTAGGTCATGACTCTCATTATTGGTACATCTTTATGCACATCTACTTACTTTTTTGTACTAAAGAGGATGATAGAGGCCATAATGATGAGAGAGAGTGAGCCTACAAAAATGATAGATACATTTTATTCCAAGTCTTATTGAGGAGAGATTCAGACAGAATGAGTTCATATAGTCAATTTTCTCACTAGCAGCTATTGCAGAGTTCCCACGTGGAAACATAGGGAGAGAGAATAAAGGAGATAATAAACACAGAGTAGCACTATTAGACAGTCTATTAATATGCACAACAAGGTCTGCTTCCCCTGGCATGGTGAGTCTTTTTTAATAGAGTCACCTGGAGTATTTCTGGAAACACATTCAATTAACATTGTTTTTTTTTCTTTTTTAAATTTTCAGGAGTGGAAGTACTTAAATGAGAACCCAAGATGTACTTGTCCTACACTACACTTCCGACCCACCCCCCCAAGTTAAAGTAAAACTGAACATGTCAGTATTTCTGAGCCAGTAGTGATTAACTCACTTTCCAGCACCACTGAAATGCTCACATGCCTGCAAAACCCTTTTGTTACTATTACTATATTGTGGAAATGCATCATGCCAGGCACTACACAGACACAAGGAACTAGATTTTCAAAACAGTTAAAGGCTGGATTTCCCTGGATTTTGCACCCACAATTGCAGCCAGATTACGAAAAGATCTCAGTTCCCATTCAGGCATTTAAATAAGAGTCAGATACTCCAAAATTCCTAGCACCTAGCTTAGCTCTCAATGGGTTCATCTACACTGAAATAAAAGACTCGCTGCATGGCTGTGGCTGGCCCAAGTCAGCTGACTCAGGGTCATGGGGCTTGGGCTGCAAGGCTAAAAATTCCTGTGTAAGATGTTCAGGCTTGGGCTAGAGCCAGGCTCTGATGTCTACACAGCAATTTTTAGCACCACAATCCTGAGTCAGCTGACGTGGGCCAGTCGTGGGAGTTCAATTGTTGCGTAGACTAACCCAGTGTACAGTCAATGTGCTGTTTTGAAAATTTGGCCCAGAATAACAGGCTGTCCTGTCCTGAAGAGCTTACAATGTAAATAGACAAGATAGACACAGGGTGGGAGAAAGGAAGTATCTTCCTCAAGTTACAGATAGGGAATTGAGGCACAGAGTGATTAAGTGATTTGCCCAAGGTCAAATAGAGTGTCTGAGACAGAACTAAGAGTTAAATCCAGATTTCCGGGATTACTCTGGCGGGTGTGCCAACCATGATTTCAGATGAGTTTTTAGAACAGTTCTCTGTTTTGAATTATTTTCCTCTCTTTGTCTCCCCCTCTGGATTCCTGACATCTCACTGAAGACAGAGGCAGGTGAAGCTGTCACCAGTGGTGCCCTGAGAATTAGCCAGAAGAATGCCAGTGCCGTGACTCTCTTCCACTATGGAATGAGCTTCCAGCACTGCAGAACAAAAAGTGCTTCACGCCTATTCACTGGAGTTCCACTCTGCCCTGGGTATTTGAGTATCCCACCCCTTTCTTTTCAAGGGGAAAAGAAAATTCTGCTTTGAAAATATATTGGCCAGGTGCAAATGGCCTGGAAGAAAATTGGGGTGGAAAATGACTTACCCCACATTGGCTAAGAAAAAAAAATCCAGTTTCAGATAAATGCTTTTGTTTTTTAAGTGTAACATCCTTTGTCATCTCCATGTATTTGATTCTTAAAATCTTGAGAGGGTTGTTATGAATGACGTGCTTAGGATCTTTAGGAGCTGTATTCTCTCTTACATTTGTTTCTCTCCCTTGTCTTATTTATGTGGAGATTGAGGTGCACATTACTGCAAACCCAAGAGAAAAAAGCCAACCCCATTCTGCATTTCAGATCTGGATTAAAAAGAATGCATATAATTTGAATGCTATTTTAAGGTTCACGAAGATAGCCTTGCAAATTAAAACAGTTCTCCTGGGATAATGAGTCTGTCATTGTTTCCAGAGAGATGGGGGAAGAGAGAGATGCAGAGACTTATTTTGTACCAGAAACTTTCAAAGGAAAAAAAAACAATCTTCAGAAGATTGAGAGAAAATTTTTCATGTCTATACAAACAAAAGCCCTTTGTTTACCATTACATCGCAGCTGATTGAAATCTACATTGTAAAGATTGAAGGACATGTGCCTTGTCATTTGTTAATTGTCTTGGTGAACTGTGATGATGAGGTGAGCTAACACACTGAAAATATTCAGGTTCTCATTGTGCTGTCGAGCAAACAGAGCTGGAAACACTAGATCCATAACCAGAACTTTTTCATCACAGACTGAAATAGATGTCCTGAAGTAAAGGAGCCAATTCTCCTGTCCCTTCCATCTGTGCAAACTAGGAATAGCTGATCAGGGGATTTACAGTGGTGTAGGTGAGAGAATCAGGCCCACAGTCTCTCAAGATGGAGGTCCCATTGCTTGAGTCATTTGTTCAAGAAAGCATTAGAGACTAAGGATATACATTTGCATTGGCAAGAGAATGGACTAGATGATCGAAGAAATAATTTCTGTCACTCATACTGTGGTGCTATGAAACCATACACACTAAGATTTTATAGGCAAACCGCCACGTAGCTATGAGATACAACTTTATCTGCAAAGCTGATACCTGATTGAAAGAAGTAAGCATCACAAAGCTGAAATAACTCAAGTTCCTCTCTTAGCAATTTATTTCAGTTGCATTTTGCTTTTGGAGTACATTGCGTCAAATGAAAAAGCATTAAAGTCAAACTCCAGAAGAGTGGCCATTAGATAAAGACAAACCCTATACTGCAGCAATTTGCATTCCCTGAGAACTTCCGTTTTGATTAAATTTTCCTAAAGCCCAAGATGAAATTTTTGGTTAAAACCAGGGCGAGATCCTCACTTTCAAAGAGCCGAAAGCCCACAGGTAAGTCCGCTCACCTGGGAGATAGGAGATCCAGGTTTAAGTCCCTAGTATGAATCAGGCAGAGCAGTGATTGCCCTAAGCACTAGGCTAGAGTGTGTTCTCTCTCTCTCTCTCACTGCCCTAGTGAATATTTCATTATTTATGCAAAGTGGAACAGCTCCAACAGAAGAGAATGAGAGAGAGAGACTGGCTCTATAGCTTGGTGTTTAAGGCTCACTTGGGATATGGGAGCCCCTGGGCCAAATCTCTTTTGAAATTTTCTGTTTAAAAAAGAAAAACAAAGGTCCTCGTTTCATTCTGCATTGGAATAGAAACAAAATGCTGAAACCTCAAAATTTCTCGTGAAATGAAATTTTGTTTTTTCAGCCAAAGCTACTTGACTCTGACTCTGATATGCAAAAAAATAGTTCTAAAGATGGGTCTCCCTGAGTCACGGTTAGGATGGGATTTGAACACCCAGTTTAATTTTAATGGAAATTGGACATAAAAATCATTTAGATACAGTATCCTTAAAAAATTTAGCCTTAATACTTTGCTAAGATTGCCAACAAAAATGTCATTTCTAATGGTGTGGGTTTTGTGTGTTTTGTTTTGTTTTTTGGCAGTTAGGAGGCGGGTATCTGAAGGTCTGACCACTGGAGCTGGACTGAGGCAGACACTTCCAAAATACTCAATATCTTTATGATCTTACTGCAGGAGATTCAGGCTGAGCAAATCATCTATAAGTTTCTCTGCAATAGCTTAGGTTTCTTTTGCAGGGGAGGGGCAGAAACTTAATTCCAGATGTGAGTGCAGCTCTTTGAAAAAAGGGCAGTTGTTGCTGTAAACGGATTCATCATTAGATACTGAACTTTTCCTAACAGTTGTGGTGGCATTTCTAATATTTCTCGGAGGCAGGTACAGCAGCTGCCAGAGTAATACTTTTCGTTCAATGTGGCAAGTGAATCAAATTAATCCTATGCATCCCTCCCAAGGACTGTAACTTTCCCTTCATGATTACTGCTGTCCTTGTGCAGCTCCAGCTTTTGGGCTACCACCCAACCTGACTGACTGACTGACTTTTCCTGTGCATGGTGATGACTGTCTTGTGCCAAAATTTAGCTGGGTCCTTACACACGTGACTAACTTTAAGCACTTGGATCCTCCTACTGATGTAAATTAGTCAGTCATTGACTCTAATGGAACTATTGCTATATCCGTATTACAGTGACTCCTGTGTTAGGCCCTGTACAAACACGTAGTGAGAGACAATCCCTGCCTCTGTGAGTTGACAATCTAAATAAACAGTACTGACGAAGGGTGAGAGAGGAAACTGAAGTAAAATGAAGTGCCCAGTTTCACAGAGCAGGTCGGTCCCAGGAAGAGATCCCTGATTTCCTGACTGCCAGTCCAATGCCTCCATTCTCCTCTATGGGCCGGGCTCCTTGGTCAGACTACATTTCATATGTTGCGCCATCTTGCTAAGTTGCCACAGTGCATCACAGGAAATATAGTCTGTCAGGGGAGCCTGACCTGTAGAGACGAATGGGGGGGCAAGGCTCCATAGAGACATTTTTTACTCAAAAATTTTGGTTTTCAGCCAAAAGTTTTTGAGTGTTGACTAAAAACTGTCTGGTTCCTTATTTTGACAAAAAGTAAAAGTTTTCTACAGAAAGCAGTCACTTTCCATGAAAAAAATAACTTAGCTGAAAACCCAATTTTCTGTTTGTTTGTTTTTTAAATGTAATTTTTCTACCTGTCCTAGTGCTGTGACCTATTTCCCCAAAATCCCAGGATGGTAGAAAATTTTACTATGCCATATACTTAATGTTAGGAGCATATCTGCTTGCAGTTGGGCACACTGAGCAAGTATTTTGCACAGCTAAGGCCTTTCCTTCCACCTGCAGACAGCATTTGTAGAAAATCAATGTTACTAGATTTATTTTGGCAGAAAATGTTCTGGACAGTTGATTTTTTTGTTAATTTGTTTGTTTGACACTGTTTTAAAACAAATTGAAACCTCCTACTTAATTGCATTTGATTCCTTGCCAGGCCCATCATATTTATCCCACTAGGATTTGTCATGGGACATGTTTGGGGTCACAGTTTTGGAGTGTTTTTTTCCTTAGAGCTCAGACATCTCTTAAGTATCATTTTTCTCTAGCCTTTTTTGAGTCTTCTTAATCAGATAGCAAATTCAGCTGGATCCCAAATAGTGAAATAAGAATAGTAGCATTTTACATTCACTTTCCACAGGGACAAATGACTGTGTAAGGTGGAAGACAGCTTTGCACGCCTGTGTGCGCGAGCGCACATGCATGTGTGTGAGAGAGAGAGAGAGCTGGTGCATATACCTTATAACCACTGCTGTTTCACTGAAGCTCATGCTGAATCTTATTTGACATAATATCATTTTATTTTTAAAGTTTGCTTTTTACTGTCTCGTTTATTCCTCTACACTGCTCATCTTCACACATATCCAATGCTTTTAAGCTTCTTATATGTTCATGTCTCCCATATAATCAGTCTGCATCATCCCACAACTAACTGCTGTGGAAACAGGATTTTAGGTTGTCTTCTTAAAAACAAATTGTGACTCTGCAGAGGTATTCATATGACAGATGTTTAGAGCTTGAGATTCTGCCATGGCCTGTTAAGTTTTTGCTGAGTATTTGAGTTGGACAGATAGATTATCCAAGTATTTGATCCATCAGCTTTGTCCATTAGACAACTTTTAAGCTTACCTACAAGTTAAAGATGATCTACAACAGTCAGACCGCAATTGATAGCTGAACTTTCCCAAAGTTTTGGGGGTATTTGGACCCAGAGCTTTGATTTTGCCCATTATAGTGATTTGGATTAGGATTATAGAAATTAGGATCTAGCTCCAAATCTGAACTGCCCTGAAGTTTTGCTTTGGATCCATCTATGCTACAAATATTTAATTTACCAGTGGATATATTGGGTATTTGGAATTGCTATCTTCTGTGATATCAATTTACAAGTAGCACCACAATACCATTTCTTTCAGTCATAACATCATATTTCTGACAACATAAAAGATGCCCTTTGTCATGACATACTTTACTATTTTCAGGGATAATGAGTGTATTGAACTTATAGAGGAGTCAGATTTCCAGTCTTTTTGCAGCTACAGATAGGTTTCTCTGTGTGGGAAGGTGACCAGTATCACCTGAATTAGATAGGTCTATAATTAATGTGTGCTTCCAACATTTGAGAAATTACAGCAAAGTATTACAACAGGCTACAGAGATTAACAGACAGTGAGATGCTCTTCGGATACTGAATTGGTTTGGGTTTTTTAGTTTCAGACTCAGATATCATTCAAGTCTTCATACAACTGAGGCAACCAAACGTGAAAATAGACTGAAAGCTCAGAGTACTACTGGGAAGAGCTGGGAATACTCTATCTAGATTTTTACTCTAATGGAATAGTTTTGAGTCTTGAGAATTGGAAGTGCTTTTGCAGTTTGGAAACTAATTTTGTTGTATTTTAACGAGTGATATCTCATTAGAGACATTTACACTGGTGAAATGCCTAATACTAATAATAAGATAATATAATATAATTTGATGATAATATTTTTTAGGGTTTTTGAGAAGCACTATGACTTCATGTAAAGTACTTGGACTTTGTGTTAAATTAACAGCTACTGCTCCTCCAAAACCTTAGGGACTATGCAATTTAAATTCAGTGATTACATTTATGCTGTTTTATAAATGAGGTTAAAACTGAAATTAGAAACCGGTAGTAACCTATGAGTGACAGGGGACTTGTACCTAAAGTTGTTTTGATTTTGATCAAGTCCCTTTATGGAGTCTCAACATATGTTTTGAAATACTTGAGAAGAATTAATTACAGTGAAGGTACTACTTCTTGTGTCCTTGTAGTGTCTGCAGTGAGCACACCCTTCCTTTCTTTTCCAAACTCAGGCAGTCAGTGCCATTCTGAGTCAATACCAGACTCAAATATATCACCTCTGTGAAAGTTTGGATTTATGTTGTATGGGAGTTTTGGTTTGAATAAGCACTCAAAAGTCTGGTCAGGTTTGCACAGATGATTCAGATGTGCTAGAAATCCATTGAGTATTTCAGCACTTCCAGTTACAAGTCAGAACCTTTAAAAATATTTATTAATGAAAATAGCAAATGTTGAGGGCAGGTTGTTTATTTAGAAACCATTTTTCCCTCCCTAATTTACTATTCTTAAGCTGTACTGTGCTATAACAATGGCACTGTGATCTGTGACAAGTGCTTCTACTCTAGAATACATGTATGCTGGTTTGGCTCCTTGAAAGCAAGTTTTACCTTGATACTCAGGAACCTGAAGATGTTGGGCATAGCACTTCTGCAATGAGAAATCAAATATCCCAGAATCCACAATAAAAACAGTAGCTGAAAAATTAATAGTCATAACAAAAATACTTGGCCACACTCTGGTGCTTTATATATGTAAAACACTGTACACATAACTCCTGTGATACAGGTATTATTTTGCCCAATTTACAAAGGGGGAACAGAGGCAGAAAGATTAAATTATTTGCTCAAGGCTCAACAGCAAGTCACTGGCAGCCAAGATTCGATCTTAGATTTCCTGGACTTCCCTCCATCCCCTTCTTTGATCATTCCTCCCTACTACGCTGTCAGTTATTATCAACCTATGTGCTTTATAGCTGGTTGATTGAAGAATTTTACAGTCTGAAGTTGATTTGAATGTGTTTGCATGTCTTGTAATATTGGGCGCTTTCCTAAATTGTCTGAAACAGTGAGCATTTGCTGGGGAAACAGTATGAGCTTGCAAATGTTGCATTAATATTGTCAAGTCAGTAGCATCAAATTCTTATGACTAAGGACTTGTTAAGCTAAAAATATTTTGCTCAAAAAAAATTATATGATCATGAAAAACGTATGCTTAAAGGATGAACAGGTTAAAAATGGCCTGTAAAACAATCTATTTATAAGATGGCATAGGAAAATAATTTGGGGGATATGATCTGAGAGCTAGGGAGGAGAGATTGAGAATATATGGCTGAATTCTTTGCTGGTGTAAATTGATGCAGTTTTAGACTTCACTGGTACTTCAGTTTATCCCATCTGAGAATTTAGTGCCAACATAGTTAAACCTTTGTTCACTAATAAAACGATTAGCATGTGGAATGCCCTACTGTATGGTATAGTGATAATGGTACTACAAGCAGGTATGAACCCAAACTATCTGTTTAAGGAATAGTAGTATCACAGGGACCACCTACTAAGTATGGGTTCTTGATGGAAAAAGAAGAGGACAATGGATCCATGGTTCCTTCCATTTTGAATTTTCAAAGCCAAGTTTCCAAAGAGTTTCTAAAAAGTTACCCTCAGCGTTTGTGACCATGTCACTTTGCAGCTTTTAAGCCAGCAATTTCTCATGCCCAAAGTGGGGATTTTTCATATATATTGGCCCTTTCTATCTCCAGTCACTTGATTATCATACTTAAATACCTCCATTGTATGTAGTTTGTGGCATTCTGCATACACAAATGGGTCCACTTGCCAATACCACAGTTGGTATTGGCCTATTGAAAATGTGATCTTTTGTGTATGTGTGGTGGATTTTTCAAAATCATTCAGCATTGGCCTAACTCTGTTCCCATTGAAGTCAATAGAAAATTCACATAGAATGTGTGTTGAAAGGTCTTGGAATGCCACTTACATTAGAGTATTTTTAAGCTCATGCAATATGATTTTATGTACTGCATATTAAAAAATCCGTTTTGGACCAAGTTTGAAACATCCAATCTAACCAATAGGCAACCAAGCCAAGATAAATGGGGCAGCTAGCCCAAAGAAGGGGGGCTACAAGGGGTTGGCTAGGTTAATAAACTAATGATTGTTATCTTGCCTTTTCAGTTTTTCCAATTATCTTGATAAATTTTGTATAATTCAATCAGTCTCTGAAAGTAGCCTTTTCCAAATACTCTTTTTCAAGCTGCTGCTCAATGACCACATTTTTAAAGTGTTGCACATTAACTGCAGCATTCTGTTTTCTGTATTAAGAACCTTAGCGGTTTTCTTCCTTTTTTATTGAAACTATATTATAGAAAATGGCAGGCTACTTTCCTTAGCTACACCTTGCAGATAAACAATTGAAAACAAATAGGCAAGTACACTGCTAAGAAGAAGTTAGAAAAATTGCCTATGTCTTTAGGTATGCGAGAGCACTCCAGTCAGTGCTTATGAGGAGGGAGCCGCTTTTGCACACTTCTGATTTAGGGGGCCAGTTCTGCCCCAAGTTCAAGTTAGAGTAGCCTCGGAATTGCTCTAACTTGTGCTCACTTGCAACAATACCTTAGGGCTCTAGCATCTGTCACACCTCCCCCGTAGTGGAGGCCCAGGATGGAATTGCATAGAGCTGGCTATCCCAGGTATGCATGAGTTGTGGATTCCCCTACACAAGGGGAATCCTGAGTTTGCCCTGTTGAGGCAGCTCTCTGCTTCCTTTGTCTGCAGGAATGGTGCAGAGGAAGCAAAGCAGGAGCCAAAGACTTGGTGCATAATTTCTATGTCAAATTGGACTAATTAATAATATCATAATCATGTAGCGATTAGACCTTCTACAATGCCCTCTGCTCCATACAATAATCTTAAGGCACTTTCACAGGGATTGATAGATCAAGCTTCAGAATGCTCCTGTTGGGTCATGGCAAGTATTGGCCTACTTTATGGATAGAGAAATTAAGGCGCAGAGAAGTCCAACAGTAACAGAATCAGAATCAGAGCCAGTACCCAGGATTAATTAATCATATCATGCTGCTTCTAATTTAGAGGGCCAATTGGCTACCAACCATGCTGTCAGGAATGCATAACAATGCTATCCTATAATTTGTTCACCTAATCACATCAGAGATAGCAACACACCCAAGAGACAAGAAATATTTTGGTGGTATGGAGGATTCCAAAATTAAAAAGGAAATGAATGATTACATAGAAATTAATGTCTATGTATTGTTATGGAAAACATCATCAATTATGTATGTGAACAACCCTCAGACCTGCCAGAAAATAATAATGCTGATGAAAAAAAATCAAATTGATAGGGAAGGTGAATAATATCTGTTGAAATGGATGAGCTAGCGGATGGCAGAAATGAAAAAAAAATAAAACCAGCAAAAGCCACAGTTGTGTAATCTCAATTTGAAACAATTTGTTAAAAGAGAAGTGCATCATATAAAGCCTCCATGCTCCGATTGCATTGTGAGGTTAGTGGGTAAGAATCAACCTCCTCTTTGGCCCACCCCAAAGGATTATTTTGCTAGTGCAGGGAGTAGAGATGGTCAAAATGTTTTTGACAGGACAGTTTTCCATCAGAAAATGCATTTTCATCCAAATCAAAATGTTTCACAGAAATATGTTGGTTTAGACAGGAAAAGTTTAAATGAATTGTTTTGACTTTCTCGTTTCATTTCAGTAATGTTGAAGCATTTTGTTTCAACTTTGTTTCAATTATTTCCATCTTGACTTTTTCGATGGTTCCAAATAGAAATATTTTGAATTTTTGTGCTGCAGGGAACTTCAAAATTTCAGCCTTTTGTTCCAGTTGGGAATTAAAATAGATTTTGATATGTCACAATTTCCTGTGGAAAGGAAATGCCTTTTTTCCGATGATCTCTAATAGTGATATAATAATACTTGCCGTAGCAGTTTGAAGTCTTGAATTAATTCAGCCTCATGGCACCTGTGATAAATCGGGGGGTGGGGTAGTTTCCTTTTATGGACACCCAGCCAGCCAGTTAGCTATAAAGTCCCTCTTGGTGGCTATTCTCTGCTTGTTTTACCTGTAAAGGGTTAACAAAGTTCCTCAGGTAAAGGAAAAGGAGTGGGCACCTGACCAAAAGAGCCAATGGGAGGGCTAGAACTTTTTAAAATGGGAGAGGGGAACTTCCTTTTGTTTGTGTGTGTCTCTCTCCTGAAAAGAGGGAAACAGGGCAGGAGGAATGCTGTGCAAGACTTGAACCAGGTATAAAAATTCATCATTCATACCTAGAAGAAATAATTTGGATAGGGAATGTTTAGTTAGATGCTATCAGGGTTATTTTTTATTTTGGCTTGTGGTGCTCCTCTGTGCTAACTCCAGATCCTTTTGTTTGCTCGTAACCTTTAAGCTGAACCCCCAAGAAAGTTATTTTGGGTGCTTAATTTTTGTAATTGTTTCTTTTAAGATCTAGCAAAAAGCCTATGTTTCAGTTGTATTTTTTCCCTTTTTGTTTTTAATAAAATTTACCTTTTTTAAGAATAGGGTTCAATTTTTGATGTGCTAAGAGGTTTGCCCATGTTGTTTGACTAGCTGATAGCCACAGCTAATTTCCTTTGTTTTCTTTCTCAGCTCTTCCCCGGGAGTGGGGGAGGAATGAAAGGGCTTGAGGTTACCCCACAGGGAAGAATTTCCAAGTGTTCCTTCCTGGGTTCAAAGGATTTTTTATGCATTTTAGTGATGGCAGCGTTTACCAAGCCAAGGTCAGAGAGAAGCTGTAACTTTGGGAGTTTAATATAAGTCTGGAGTGGCAAGCCTTCATTTTTAAAATCCTTGCGGACCCCCCACTTCCTGCACTCAAGGTGCCAGAGTGGGGATTCAGCTTTGACAGCACCCTCGTGAAGCTGGTAGTAGTATCCACAATTTATAGATGGGTAAGTAGAAAGGTTACATAAGTTTCTAAGGATCACTCAAAGAATCTTTATCATGGGTGCACTTCTGATGGCTATCGTGTTACATTGTATGGCATCCGGAGGACACTTGAGGGTATAATTATTAATATTGGAAAACCTGTAATGCGTTATGCCAGATATGCCATGTAAGGTATCTGCAAAAATGTTAACTTACAAATACGTAAATGAGATTATCATATCTGGTATCACCTTTGTATTATGAGTTATAGATATGTAGGTCTGTATTTCAAACTTGTGCTATTATTCTGGGTGACACCCCCAGACAGTTTGGCATTGGCACCGCCTAGCCTGGTTGATGGCCCAATAAGGACCATCAGCTATACAACTGACTCACTGAGAGAAGGCAGATACACCTTGTGACTCAACAAGGCATGCAGGGGCATGGCTATGGACAGAACTCTAAGCCTCTCAAGTCATGTGCTGGGCCGCTTGTGCTTGAAACAAAAGAATCACAGGCTACATGGCAAAAGACTATAAATGGCAGCTGCATCTTCTCCATTTGGTCTTCAATCCTACTTCTTACCTCTGGAGGAACTTTGCTACAGACTAAAGCGCTGAACAAAGGACTGAATGACCCATCCAAGCCATGAATGTGTTCCAGAGGGACTTTCAAGCCAGCAGACTCTCCAATACTGCTAAGAACCTGATACATGGACTTTGAAGTCTTTGTATGAATGTGACTGTTTTACCATTTAACATCTCTCTTCTTGTTCTTTCTTTTATCTTTATAATAAACCTTTAGTTTTAGATGCTAAAGGACTGGCTGGCAGCGTGGTATTTTGGGTAAGATCCAAACCTATACTGACCTGGCAATGTGGCTGACCCTTTGGAGTCAGAAGAAGCTTTTGCAGGCGTGAGCAGAGTTTAAAATAACTTCTCACTCTACTGGACGTAAGTGCCGATTGGGAGCCAGATACTGGAATGCAATAAAGGGGGCTGTGTGATTTTTTTTTTTTCCTTCTTGATAATGAATGTAGGGGATCAGAAGCACAGTTTATGACTGGTTGAGGAAATTAACTTCAGTGTTACCCACCAGTCTTGGGAGCATCTGCTCTCCCTTTTGCAGCCTGCCCTGACCTTGGCATTTCCAGTGAGGGCTGCCCCAGGCACAATGGGTCACATACTGTGTAGGGCCAATACACCAGAGATTGAACTTGGGACCTCCAAAGCTGAAAGCATGAGTCTGTACAACTTCAGCTAAATAGACAGTGTCTCTGGAAGACAGCTGGAGAAGATTTGCATCCTCTGTGGATCTGGCACAGAGAGGGACACACAATGCACACTGACAGTGGGTTTACAGTGTCATTAATAGCATTTATATTACTCTAGCATCTAGCAGCTAAAATCAGGAATGGGCCCCGTTGAACAAGGCATTTTAACGACGCAGAATTGGACCCAGTCCATGTCCCAAAGGGCTTAGCATTCAGGCATTCCAAACTCTTGGTCCCATTCTTGGATCTTTATATAACAGCTCATCTTGACTGCCCATGAGCCAGAAAGATTCATTAGGTCCCGTCTTTCTGACTGGTGTGGTTATGTTTGGATTATTTACAATCATGTGATACAGAGTAAATGATGACATTTGTAAAGGATTACCATTTTGGCCAGCATTTACACTGCAGTGCTATTAAAAAGTATATGGCAGTGTTTTAGTGGGAAGTGCTTGATCTCAGAGATGTTGCCTGAAACTATCATGTGAATTTCCAGATGCTCTTTGCTTTGTGTGTTTTCAGATGCTCAACCAGCATTGTGATATCTTAATGCATTTGCCTGGAATCTCTATGAGGTTGTGGCCTTTGACATGTCATGTACATGTGTAACTGGATGGAGCGTCATGTACACATGTAACTGGATGTCCTGCTCCTTTGAGGGCCAATAGACTTTTGGCCAGTCAGCCCTGTTCAATTAACCCCACCCACTTCCCAGGACAGAGTGTGGGACTTAAAAGTAAGAAAGCCCAGCAATACAAGGTGGTAAGAGTGACAGAGAGCAAGAAGGCTCCTGCAGGAGACCCTGTGACACCAGTGGAGAAAAGACTGCAGCGAGGTTGGGCTGTGGCTGGCTGGATCCTTTTGTAGAGGGCTGGGCATGGAGCCAGGCTGGCCCAAAGAATCACTTGGTTCTGCATTTTGTTTGCGGGATTGCATCTAAAGGACTCCATTACCCCAAAAGGGGTTAAATGCTTTAAGGAGACTTGACTAGAGGGTCAAGTCACTGTTATGGTGGGATTAGGCCAAAGGCTGACTAAAGGGAAACTGAGGTAGAGCTGCTGCAGTGCCCAATGATGCTGTGAGGGAGTGCTCTGGGGCAGTGAGTGGTGTACAGCATGGTAAGATATGTCAGCTGTAATAAAAGAAACAATGGATCAGCTTGCTTATGAATTAAACCCTAGTCATTTCAATATCCAGATACCACAATCCTTGAAATAACAATTGTCACAATACAATGGAGTAGAAATGAAGGCCATGGCCGCAC
Organism: Chelonoidis abingdonii; assembly: GCF_003597395.2. Taxonomy (NCBI): domain Eukaryota; kingdom Metazoa; phylum Chordata; order Testudines; family Testudinidae; genus Chelonoidis; species Chelonoidis abingdonii. The sequence goes on along the minus strand of NC_133790.1, from coordinate 13,053,271 downwards.
AAAGGAGTGGGTCATTCAACTGTAAATGCAATACACAAATTGCCTCTATAACCTTTTCCTTTTTACTCTCTGCTTCTGCATAATGCAACCACAAGGCTGTGAGATTCATGCTGTGCTCTGTTCCTGCCGGGAGATCCGTACATGCATTGACATGACAGAACTTTGGTAAAACTCTTTTTTTAACGTAAGACTTGATCATTTAAACAGCTGTTGCAAGTCTCTTGAAGGAGAAAGATTATGTGGCTACAGTGCTTGTCTACAAATTATAAGATGATTGTATAGTTCCTTCCTACAGTGAACAGAAAGAAAAACATGTCAACACCTTTCTAGTAAGAGATGTGCCTATAGAGGATTCACTGGAAAGTTGTGTAACAGGGTGGCAGTATTGTCCTGAAACTCCCTCCCTGTTAGTATGTGTGATCATGCTGGGAAAGGGTTAAGTTGGTTTGCTGATGCACTAAGGCAGAACACCCCACTGGAGATAAGGGAGGTAGAGGTGGTGTTTTAGAAAGGGAGTGAATCTAGTAAGGCCAAACTTTGGGAAGGGAATTCTAGAAGGAGCCACTGGGGTGTAAAGGAGGTTTGAGATGAGCTTTCATCTTACTGTTGTTTTCCATGTGAATAAAGTGAAGCTCCAGAAGAAGTTTGGACTTTGGATAACATGTGGACTGTTTGCAGAGAAGGTTGGGAAGAGTGTCTGCTTGCCAGGCGATAGCAAGGGCCTGTCTCTGGGAGGTGCTAGGAATTTCATTGGGAGTTATGGGCTTAGCACTGCCCAAGGTCAGGCCAACCTTGTTGAACAAACTCCCTGTTCACATGTGTGATTTTTTTCTAAACACTAGGCAAGCACAATAAATATAGTGTAGAAGGTATATTCAAAACTACTCAGGACATTGTGATTATTTGTTAAGACTAATGTAAAGGCCCAAAGAATTTAAATGACACAATTTCCAATCCCTCTGGTTTACCATTACTGACACTGATGCAACCCAACCAGTAAAATTCTTAGCCATATCCCTGATGGAGCCAACCCATTCAGGGAAGGTGAGTGAAGTCCAATGTCTAAAGAAGCTCTGATTGGCCTGTGAATATATTGGCATCTGGGATTCACAGATGGTAAGAAAGCACTTAATTCACTAGCAGAACTATTGTGTGCTTATGTGAGTTGCAATTCAACAGAGCTTCCATGCACAGCTTTGTGCAGGATGGCAGGGTTACTCCCTTCTCAAATTGCCATTAAAAGGTAGCACAAGTGGAAATACAGTAAGCTTTATAATAAAAAAAAAAAAGCTGCAATGTTTAACAAGACTGGTCATGTATATTGATATCGAGCATACCCAGAGTTAAAACAGTAAAAGCAAAGAAAGTCTAGGAAGGAACATAACACTCCATACTTCAGTGCATAAGCCAACCCCTATTGTTAAGAGAAGACTCACTCTTCCTTGAGGCATATTATCCCATAGTTGTCAACCGATAACTGCAGGATTGCTTGAACCTACCAGTGAAGCATCTGGGGCTGGCCATTATCAAAGACAAGCTGTCTACACTAGATGGACCACTGGTCTATTCCAGTATAACAATTCCTGTGTGTCAGTATGGCTACATAGGGTGAGGTCCCTTGACTTCAGTGGGGTCAGGATTTCATACCTAAACTAGACATATGTCTATGTACTTGCCTTCCTCTGTTTTTCATATCACTCCAGTTGTTAAAATTTACTATATAATTGCATTTGTCTATAATTCCATAGGTGAACATAGCAGTTAATGAGACAGAGTGATCCAGAGTTGAACATCTTGCTTCTTTTCCTTCAAAGTTTCCTGCAATTCTGAAATGTACCTGTATATATGGTCCTTTGTCCAGGACTCATTTTAAGGGGCCTTTCTGCATCTCCAAAATCAATGTGATCACAATGAATAATAATATTCATAAATATTAAAGGATACAAGACTTCACATAAGGCCTTCCAAAGTCCACAGAAGTCACTGGAGGACTCCTGTTGACTTCAGTGGGCATTGGATCAAGTCCTGAGGGGGGAAGCAAACGTGAGAAAAGGAACAGACTGATTCCTCAAATGTCAACTGCTTTGATCCTCCCCTACAACAGCCATTTCAGCTAAATCCCAATGCACTTTTGTTTCCATTGAAGAAAGCTACTGTAATGACCCACTAGTTACTGGTTAGCAGGTGTTCAATCTGCTTTTCTTCTCTCATTCATAGTAAAGGATCATTTTAGAATTTTATTCATCATTGTTATGAGTTAAGATTCAGCTGGCTACTGTGACCTTCAGTTTTAAATTCTAAAACATGATTCTGCTAAATTCATTGTCACTAGTGTAAGTCCAATTCAATCTATGGATTTACAAGCAAGGATGAATTTGGCCTGCTATGTTTAAATATGTGCAAGAGGGAGATTACTCTGGTTAATAACTGGACACCATTTACTGTACCATTTACAGCTTTCAGAGACATGGATAAAAATAACTTATAGCAAGGTCAGTGATATGTGGATGGAGTCCCTTATAAACTCACTGCCCTATACTGACAAAAGACCCTCTCCAGCTCCAGGTATATTATGCAGAACAGCACTCACAGGAATAAAGCAGTAATTGTAATGGACATTGGTGTCACTGGACAATTTATCTTCCTTAAAAGGGCTTCACTTTACAAAAGATGCTCATTTAGCCTGGGAAATTGAATTGACGGCCACACGGGAACATTTGTCTAATTCACAAAGAGTTCTATCATTAGCCATGATTGTTTGATCAATACTTACATAAGAGTAGAATTTGCTCACATGATACGTCAGCCTTTCTTTACTCTTTAATAAACAAAGATTTCTGGTGTGTGACCTGTAGTAACATCCACCTCATGGGAAACCTGAAATGTAATATATACTGCTTGATTTTTAACCACACAGTACAACTACTGTCTGTATCTCAGGATTCAACTAAAGCCAGGGAAAATTCTGGCTGGTGCTATAATACTAATCTACACCAGTTCAAGGTTTTGCAGTAGTGTCACAACATTAGTGCTCAATAACTGAAAAGAAAAGTAGCAATAGCACCGCAGAGGCTTTGTGTGTGGTGTCCAGTAGTGGCTGAACCCCAGAAGTTGCTGGGATTACTATACGCTAAAGGTATGTGAAGTCTCCTTGCTTCTTGGGTTATTTTATGAAGTATAGCAGAGAACAGAATCCTGAATTTTTGTAGTGGGGGTTTTAAACCCTTAAGAGAAGGAAATAATTCCACAACTCTAATTAAAGTGCTGTAATTGTTTATGCCTCTAGTAAGAATTTCTTTCTCCTACATGCCCATTCATCAGTTTTGCTCTAGTTTCATTACATCTTTTCTCCTTCTTAGGTCTATTTTGTCAACAACAGCTTAATCGCAGAAGATGTCTGTTGCATTCCTGGAAGATGAACCAGTACCCTACATGTGTATCAAAGGAATCTCTAAAATGATATTAGATTATTTGGGTCAAAAATACATCCTATTTGTCTAACACCTTCATACCTACTGTGACAGACTCAGACTGGTTGGGTGCAGGAGTCTGGTAGAAGGGAAACACATGGGGTGAATAGTTTTCTCTTTCCTGAGTGATCAGGACAGGGGCTACCCTTGAGCAGTCAGGAAGGTGCTAGAAGCAATTAAGTCAGGCAGACTTCATTAGACACCTGGAACCAATTAAGAACTGATTAGAAGCAATCAAGGGAAACAGGATAATCAAATCAGCTGAAGCCCATTTAGAACCAGCTGGGACTAGTTTAAAAAGAAGCCTCTTCAGCAAGGCTGGGTGGTAGGAGCTGGGCATAAGAATGTGTGTTGTGGGAAGACTAGGAGAAAGAAGGGGTGCAGTAAAAGAGCCAGGAGAACAAGAGTGGTCAGATACTAAGGAGGGTGCTAGGAGGGGCTGTTTGGGGAAGCAGCCCAGGGAAGGGCTATAGCTCTAATAGTATAGGAAAACTACCTGTTGCTGCTACCAATCAGGGTCCCTGGGCTGGAAGTCAGAGAAGAGGGCAGGCCTGGGTGTCCCCTCAGTGCTCCCTAACAAGGAAGATGGGGACTTAAGAGGGTTCTTACTCCAAACCCATTGACTAACCGATGATGAATGTGACTCAGTAAGCTGTAACTCTTGCCTCTGGGGGAGACAGAGGCTGCATTGAGCGTCACAGCAAACATCTGAGGCAAACCTTAACTGCCTAGAAGTGTAGCCCTGCCCCCATCCCCTGAAGCAAGATAGTGCTCTGTCCCACTACATAATATGGCAGACGCTCTATGTTCTAAGACAAGCCATTTTTTTCCATATACGTTTTCATTCAAAAGACTTTTATCCAGTGTTCCCTCTAATTTTTCCTCACACATGTGCAGAATTAATTTTATGTGCACCAATATGCCCATGATGTGTGACACCATCACCTCCATAGTGGTGCACATAACAAAATTCATGTAGAGGGTGTGGGACTGAGGGGTTTGGAGTGTGGTAGGAGGCTGAGGGCTAGGGTGTGGGGGGGTGAGGGGTTTGGCTGGGGGTGTGGGGCTGAGGCAGAGGGTTGAGTTGTGGGGGGAGGAGGGCTATGGGGCTGGGGAGGAGGGGCTCAAGGCTGGGGCAGAGAGTTGGGATGTGGATAGGGTAAGGGCTTTGGGGTGGGGCCAGAAAGGAGGGGTTTGGGGTGCTCTAGGGCTGGCTCCAGGGTTTTTGCTGCCCCAAGTGGTGGGGGGAAAAAAAAAAGCTGTGATCGCGATCTGCGGCAGCTCCACCGCGCCGCTTTCTTCTTCGGTGGCACTTCGGCAGCTGTCTTTCCTTCCGAGAGGGACCGAGGGACCCACTGCCAAAAAGCCTGGACTGCTGCCCCAAGCACCTGCTGGCTGAACTGGTGCCTGGAGCCGGCCCTGTCCTGGGCTACAGCAGGGAGAGATGACTCCCCACAGTACCTGGGCTGGGGGGAAGGCGGGAGAGCTGCCCCTCCCCCAGATGTAGCAGGTCCCAGACAGGGCTGGGCTTGGGCCACCCCTCCCTCAGCCATGGGTTCTCTGAGTGCCTGCATGGCACTAAATAGGCTGCTGTGCAACCATGCAGCTTACAGGGAACTTCGCTTGTATCCCTAAATATCCAACTTTATGTTCCTTTTTCCGTGCATCACAATTATAAATCATTTCAAACTACTTTGTTAACCAAAATTCAACTTCACCTCATTTTTCAAAGAGTTTTTAATAGATTATCTCAGACATAAAGAAACTACATGTATAGCCTGTAGTCAAAAATAGGAATACCAGTTTTTATAAAGGAGATTCTGTTACAGCTTTTAGAAATCTTATATTTGTCAGTGTCAACATGTCAGAGTAGTGTTGTTGCTGAAGGGATACAAAATATATTTTTCTCACGAAATCACAATCTTACACTGAGATTATCAGATAATGTTATGTCCAAGCATTCAGATTACTACCCAAAATGGCTTTCTATATCAGAGATGGACCTAGGCTGCATAATTCAAGTCTGGATTAGGATTTTGGGATGGTTGAGCTATGGGGTTTTGGTTCAGATCTATTACAGAATAAATACCCAGAACCTCAGCAGGTATAAATTGGCAATGATCCCTTGAAGTCACATTGATTTATACCAACTGCGGTTCTGAGCCAGTTCCGATCCCTCCTTCTCCCCTTATAGAAAAATCTAATAGAATGGAATAGAAAATAACCTTTCTAGAAATTGCTTAAAGAATTCTATAGAATGTCACCCCTGATATAGAATTTCAGAAGATGTCTGTAAAACCTACAGGCAAGGGATCATGCTTTATGTAAGGGGACTGTTGGCTCCTTGCTAAAACTCACTGGGGTTTTTTGTTTGGTTAGCTCCCAGTACCAAAAGAAAAGGGAAGGATCGATGGGAAATCAGAACCCTGAGACTGACAGTCCCCAGGAACAATGGGGAGAGGAGAGGCCAGTGCTCCAGGTCAGGGCAGGTAGGCAGGCTAAGAGGGGAGTCAGGAGACCAGGGAGGGTCCCGTCCTCCAGGTGAGCTGGAATTCGCTGGGTCAGAGAAGTAGGGTCAAGCTAAGGAGAGAGCAGGGGCCTGAGCTGAGCTGGGGAGCAGGCCGTGCCATCCAAAGAAGCAGCCCAGGGAGCAGATCTGTGCTGGGAGGAGACTACAACAACCAGAGCCAGAGGGGCCAGAAAAAGGAGCCCAGGAAGCAGGAGGCAGAGCAACAGCAGTGCTGAGGCAGTGTGGAGCTGGAGGTTGGGCTGGAGCTAGGGTGACCAGACATCCCGGTATTTAGGTGTTTGTCCTGTATCTCTACTGATCTTTGGTCGGGATGCAATTTGTCCTGCTATTTCATTCCGCTGGCAGCACTCGCCTTTTTTATTTATTTTTTTCCCTCGCTGCTCCACTGGCAGCACTTGCCTTTTTTTTGCTCTGCTGGCTGACAAACTCCCCCGCCCCCATGTGTCCTGATATTTTCTCCCTCTCATCTGGTCACCCTAGCTGGAGCAGTCCAGAGCTGGCTGCAGTGAGCAGCTGGGGAGAGCAAGGGGGACCCTGGGCAGCTGGCCCAGCACAGGGAGAAGTCCCCAGCCAAGAGGCCTTGCAGGCTAGACTTGGAGGAGGATTGTAGCCCTAGCAGGAGGGCTGATGATGGGAAGAAGGGTCCTGCCACCTAGAGCACAGCCCGGGCTGAGAAGGGGCCTGGGACATGTGAGGAACAGACTGTGAACTTCCCTTACATTCCAGAGATACTGGTTGTGATGTCCCCGTGGCACAGAGCAAGGTGATGGTTTTTCTTGAACCTTTCCCATTTTTTCCTTATTTTTTCAAATTGATTGCGGTTAAATAAATTGTATTTGCTTTGAACTGTATGTAATCAGTGGATCAGGGAAGCATCCGGTACAGAGGGAGCACCCTGGAGTGGGGACACCTTAGCCCCTGTCCTAAGTCACAATGACAAGGTTGGGAGTCAAGCCCCCAGGAATTCTGGTCCCAGCCTTGTTGGGGTTATGAGAACACTGCCACAGAGGGCAGTGGAAGGGGAGGCAGGCAGGCATCTGGGTAAAGGGAATGGGAGCAAGGATTCAAATCCTTTTGCTAACCTATTTCACTGGGATAGTGTATAAGCCAGGAAAGTTCCCCACAATAGTGGGACCATTCCCCCGCTTACATTTATAAAATTCCATAAATATTTCTGTAGAACCTAGTTACTTTTCAGTAAACCCTGAGTTGTTTCATCCCCCTTAAATTCTATAGTTTCCTCTCAGTGGATCAGATTCTGGTTATAACAACACTGGACTGACTGCTGATGTCAGTTACGTTATTTCAGATTTACACTGGTGACATTGAGATCAGCATCTGTATATCCCTTCTATTTCTCCTCAGAGGTGCCTAATCTTCCTTCTAGATTATGGATTTTCTTCTCTTAAGCCTTTTTAAAAAACCCTATATTTACTGGTAGGAGGAGAGCAGTTACCTTTGAATGACAGGTGATTCAGAAATAGTGTCCTCCTTTTCTTCTTTCTCTTGACTTGTCTTTACTTCCTTAAAATAATATATTTTCCATCTATATAATTTTATGTGCTCCATAAAGCATCATGCAGATAAACATAAAATACAGGTAACAATATGCAACATTGTTTGGCCAATTGTCATGATGTTTAAAATCTGAAGCACAGCTGTTTGTTTGAAATGTCTTTTTAAACTGTGTTTTCCGTTTTGTTGCTTTTCTCATGTTATAAAAACAATTTTTAAAAAAAACGCACTGATCTGTTGACCAAATGTTGCCGTGTTTGGCACGTGAGACCCATTTTAGTCACAGTGGGACATAAAGGGTCAAATCCTCAGATGGGGTAAACTAGATTAACTTAAATGCAGCTATGTTAGTTTATGTGAGCTGAGGATCTGGCTATTGGGGTTAGAGTGTGACATGAAGTAGAAGGGGTGTGGATAAGCCGCATTCTTGCTCATAGAAACACTGGTAGAAATCATAGAATATTAGGGTTGGAAGAGACCTCAGGAGGTCATCTAGTCCAATCCCCTGCTCAAAGCAGGACCAACACCAACTAAATCATCCCAGCCAGGGCTTTGTCAAGTAAGGCCTTAAAAACCTCTAAGGATGGAGATTCTACCACCTCCCTAGGTAACCCATTCCAGTGCTTCACCACCCTCCTAGTGAAATAGTGTTTCCTAATATCCAACCTAGACCTCCCCCACTGCAACTTCAGACCACTGCTCCTTGTTCTGTCATCTGCCACCACTGAGAACAGCCTAGTTCCATCCTCTTTGTAACCTCCCTTCAGTTAGTTGAAGGCTGCTATCAAATCCCCCTCACTCTTCTCTTCTGTAGACTAAATAACCCCAGTTCCCTCAGCCTCTCCTTGTAAGTCATGTGCCCCCACCCCCCGGTCATTTTTGTTGCTCTCCGCTGGACTCTTCAATTTGTCCACATCCCTTCTGTAGTGGGGGGACCAAAACTGGATGCAGTACTCCAGGTGTGGCCTCACCAGTGCCAAATAGAAGGGAATAATCAATTCCCTTGATCCACTGGCAATGCTTCTACTAATACAGCCCAATATGCTGTTGGCCTTCTTGGCAACACTGCTGACTCATATGCAGCTTCTCGTCCCCTGTAATCTCCAGGTCCTTTTCTGCAGAACTGCCTGTAGCGGTGCATGGGATTCTTCCTTCCTAAGTGCATGACTCTGCACTTGTCCCTGTTAAACCTCATCAGATTTCTTTTGGCCCAATCCTTCAATTTGTCTAGGTCACTCTGGACCATATCCCTACCCTCCAGTGTATCTACCTCTCAATACAGCAGTAAATGACTAATCCTCCTGCTCTGATTAAGGGACTGTGGTTTGTGTGGGAATAGGTAGAGAATGAAGCAAGAGTTCCGTACTGACCTGCCCACCTGCTCCAGGGAGGGAGTAAGAAGGAGAATAAGCCTTCTTACTCATACATGCTTGCATCTGAGGCCTGGATAGCGCAGAGAGGGGTATAGAGGTGGGATCTCACTCCCTTGTGCTGATGTTCAGTCTTAATCTCACACAATCTAGCCCCATGTCTCATTCATATTATTTGAACGGTTAGGTACGTAAGGATAGGGACTCTGTGTGTGCTCCCTCAATCTTCTCATTCATTTGCTTTAGGTTAGTGTACCTTGTAGTATCTACTCCAGGATTTCAGGCAATGGATTACCATATGCTTGAACTTGTGACTTTAATTAAACTTGTCAAATTGATGCTCTTGAAAAGTGTATTTCTTATGATTCTTTTCAACTTCCTTTGATCCTTGCTTGAAAGTAGGAAAAATAGAAACAGACATGGTGCTAGATTTGACAGGTAACCTATTACTCCCCAGGAAAATGGAACCATGATGGAACTTCTCTAATAAGAATTTGAAAGGTATTCATGTCACTTTCAATCTAAAAATGTGTGACCTTTATTATGGCTTTGCTGTAATGATAGCTGCTCGTACTCACTGTTCAATCTAAATGCTTGCTGAAAAATGTTCGAATGTAAACATCACACAGAATCAAGGCAGAGTAGTCAATAAATTGCTCCTGACTTCAATAAATTAATTGAAATGCTTGAAGACTGAATCAGCTGGTGTATTTTGAAAGCAGGGATCGAAGGGGCTGAAAATCCAGAGCATTGAACTGTAGGATGATTTTTACTTTGCGAAAGTGTGCTAGGTGAGCTTTACAACTGATGACAATGAGACAGATGCTGATATTTCTGAAGAAAAGTGGATGCATAGTGGGTTGTTGTATGCTGCTATTCCAAATGCTCATCCAATGAGAGTCAAATTCTGGTCCAGTGAAGTCACTGGGAGTTCTGCAATTGACTTCAATAGGATCAGGACCTGGCCTTGAGTTCTGTATCCTTCAGAAGCATTTATTATATTTTTTAAGCTATTTCACGTCCCTCACGATTGTGTTAGTGTCATTATAGACCAGGGATCGTCAACCTTTGGCAAGCAGTCCATCAGGGAAATTCCCCTGTGGGCTGGGACAGTTTGTTTATCTGCAGCGTCAGCTGATCGCAGCTCCCACTGGCCACGGTTTGCTGCTCCAGGCCAATGGAGGCTGCAGGAAGTACTCATAAAAAAGATTGCTCAATGCACGAGATTGCTCCACAAGGGCCAAGTGCTTTAATGATTATAGAAAAGTGTTGCTGAAAGGATCTGCAAAGAGGTTCTAAATAAGAGAGGCAGATTTAAGCATGTGCTCAACTTTAATTGCACGCATAGCCTCACTGAGTTCTGTGGGATTTCTTATGTGCCTAGATTCAAGCATATGCTTAAATCTTTACAGGATCAGGGCCACAGCTGGAATCTAAAGAAACTGAACTTTATATCAGAGTGCATGTTATACAGAGAAGCCTGTAGAATGGAACCAGCTTAGCAATACGTGGTGTACCTTGCATAAATGATTAATCCTCAACTTCTTTTCTACTCCACACTTTCCAATTTGCCACTGTTTAAATACTGCTCAAGCTGCTTCTCAAACTCATTGAAGCACTTTGCTCCATTGAATCTGTGAGATAATGCATTTTGTGTGTTGATTAACCTTTTGTCTGGAACTAGTTTCACCCAAACTACTTTGGATAGAACATTAAATTGAAAATCTCAGTGATGCATTTGAAGTCATTTATATTTAACAAGTGGATTACCAGATAGTCAAAAAATTCCAGTTGTGTATAAGTGTATGGATTAAACTAATGTATAGTCAGTATTGTCCTAATAAATGGACACTTAAATCAACATGCCACGCTTACTCTTATAGACCACAATTTTCAAAAGCAGTGATGGGATGTGAGCATCCAGTTCCCCTTGTATTCAGGGAGAGGTGGGCACCTAATCATTTTACATGCATTTGACAATCACATCCTTGCTCCCTTTTCTTTTGTTTGTTTGCAGAGTTGGACAAATTGGAGGAAGTTTTGGGTTGTACCAATCTATATCATTTGGTTTTGGGGTTTCCAGATGTGAGCATTATCAACTTTATTAGGGCCTATGTACTTTCCTATGTTGGCCGATATCCAGTTTTTATCTTCTGGTCTTTGTTCATATTTGTTTAAAAAATATAATCTACTAAGTAATTAGTTCCTGAACAAAATCTTACAGGCACCATTCTTCCATTGCAGGATACAGATAATTCCTATTTGGAGTCATCCAGGCTTATTCCTATCCTGTGATGGGAGAATTGGGGCCATAGGATTTATAGCCCAGACCATCTCCCATTGAAACCAATCAGAATCTTTCCACTGACTCTGATGGGCTCCAGCTCTAATCTAAGGGCTCAAACCTTCAAGGTAATTAGCACTGACACCCACCAAAGTACCCAAGCATACACTTAAATTTAAACATTAAGTAGAACTGCTCAGGAGTTTTTCAACAAAATGTTTTGTGGGAAAGGGTTGGTTTTGATTAACCTTTTGTTGGGAAAGGTTTCTTGGGTCCAGAATGGATTTTTTTTTATCAAAACCAGAGAGCAGGATCCACCACAGAATAGCCTGGTGGATATAGCACTCACCTGCAATGTGGGAGACCTACATGGGTGCCCTAATCATGAAGCTATTAACTACTCTGGGATGGGAAATCTATTTTTCTGCAAAAAAAAAAAAATTAATAAGTCTTGGTTTTATTCTGATGTAGAATAGAAAATATTTTGAGCTCTCAAAAATTTTCACAGGATTATTTCCCACCCAGCTCCAAATGTGAGTAATCTCCCATTTAAGCACATATTTAAATACTGGATTGGGGCAGAGAGCTCATCAACCTTTAGGATTAAGCCCTTAGACCTTAGTTTGGGGGACACTTACTCCAGGTCAGGACAGCAGGAACTAATTCATTGGATGCTTTGATCATCCAAATAAATAAGCTGCTTCTCTTCCTCAACAAGTCTTCAAATCTTAATGCATTGCACCTGGGTATTAGAGTAGTCATTCCATGCAGTGGCACTTTCCTGAGAGAATTAATGACCTTTCTCATTTTTGGCAGCAGTAAGTATATTACAAGCCTGTAGGAGCTGGAATCAATTCATACAAACTCATGAGAATCTGTTTTCTCACTCAATGATCTTTAAGCAAAGATACTTCCATGTCATCCTACCATCTATCATTTTTGGGGCAAGTCTGGCCACTTTCTCCCCTTCCCTTTTTCTGTTATTTTGGGGAGGGAGGAAGGGTTTTCTATCTTGCACACTGCATCAGTTGGGTATAAGACATGTTTCATTATCCAATTGTTAGCAAGAGTGGGCCAGATTCTTAGCTCCCTGAAAGTAACATAGTTCCATTGCCTCTACTAATTTACAGCAGGTGATCATTTTCATTGGCTTTAATAGAGTTACACCAAGTTCCAACAGCTGAGGGTCCAGACCATCATTCATAGTTGGTTTTGTTCAGTTCTAGTTATTTTCCAAACTTGTTTATGATTTCACTGTATATAGAGCTGGGCAGGAACAAGATTTCCATTTCATGTGAAATTGCACAATTTCAAAATTTTTCTCATTCTAAAATAGTTCCCCCCCCCAAAAAAATCAAAACTTCCAACATAATTAAATAACAGAAATAATTATGTCAAGTAGACTGAAATATTTCAATGCAGTGTTTCATTCATTATATATTATGAATTGAAACATTTATTCTGAAACAAAATTTGAAACATTCCATTTGGAAAATGTCAGACTCCATTTCAGCCTTATCAGAATGATCTGGTTCTTTTCCCTGCACCCAAAATGAAATTTCATCCAATCTGACATTTTCATGAAACATTTCGCTTTTGACAAACATGCATTTTCTGGCAGGAAAACATTGTGCTAGAAAATTTCTAACCATCTCTAGTAGCATAATTGTGGGTTGTATTGGCTGTATATGGGATCAGAGTTGGGATCTTTATAATGTAAAATGGGCAGTGATTAGTCCAGGCTCCAGTATATAAACAGGCACCAGCTAAAATATTTGGCAGATAAACCAGGTCTATGACAATGAACATGATGATTGGAAAAGCCTTCCACAGAGAATCAGGCTGGAAGAAACCACCTGGGTCATTCAGTCCAAAACTCTTTTACAGTGCTTCAATTTTCTCCACACAGCTGTTTTTTATCTAGTCTACTCTTAATCTTTTAGGGGGTTATGGCTACATCTACCACTCTAATGTCCTTTTGTCTGACCACCATTGCCAACGTTTTCTAATTTCTTACTTAAAAGCTTTCCTTTCTTTTAGTTCTTAGCCATTTCTTCTCCTCATATTGACAGTCTCAGCAGTAGATCTAACTATCCCATCCCCCTCCTTTATACTGGTACCACTTAAGCAAATATAGACAGTTATACTAGTCTTTCAATATCAAAGCTATACAATCAACAACTGATTTTTTTTTTTAAACATTTGGTCCATGGGATGCAAACTATGTGCCTCTCTTACACCAGCAGGGGCCGCTACACTGCGAGAAGCATTCACCCTGTGGTGGAGCTAATGCCACTGCCTTGTTCTGAAGAGTTCCACTGTGGAATGGCAGCTTTACATAAGAGCCCTGTCAGTGAAGGATACTCGTTTCAGCATGTCTGACTCAGCTGTTCATAATTCTGTACATTTGCCAGATAATTTGCTCCTCCCTGACCAGTCCCATCCTCTTTAGAGGCCTTCCTGACTGACTGAAATCATGCCTGGTGAAGTGGTGTTGTGAGTACCTTGCAGTGATCCCTTGGGGCACCCTGTGTCCTGGCCAACACAAGCTGGATCTGGTCCATCTTGTCTCCTTAGCCACTCTCATGCTCTCTATTTGTAATAATTATATAATCCTTCTCTAGATCCTCTCTAAAACCATTTTTCCTGAGAATTTTCTTTCAAAGAGAATTTCAAAAATTTCAGGCTTTGTCCCAAATAAGAAGAAAAAAAACGTTTGGAAATCTTCCAATCCTCCACAAATAAGAATTTCCATCCTCTGCACATCTCAAAATAAAAACTTAAGGATCAGATTATTATCTTACTACCATAAAGCTAAATCTAGAGCAACTTCATTTTAATTAACAGATTTACTCCATACTTACACCAGTCTAAATGAGATCAAAGTCTGTCCCTAAGCCATGAGTGGGCCATATAATTCCATATATGCATGCACTAAGAATATGGTAATGCCATGCTGAATATCACTAGGGCAATGTTAACATAACTGTTCAAACTAGGAACATTGTTTCTGGTTAGAGCAAATGGGTTATAACAACACCTGTGTAGTGCTGTCATCCTGTTCCTGGAGTAGGACTACCTTCAGGGCTGACACTTCCCATGGTTAAGTCATCCCAGGTAGCTTTCACCACCTTTTCCCACACTGAGCCCATCTCTGCAGAATTTTTCATTGAACTTGAACATTTCCATCACTATTTTTAGCTGCTAGATGGCAAAGGCTATTTATTGGAGACTACATATGAATTGCCTTTACATGCTCAAACAATTCATGTCCACACTTTGACAGGGATACTCCTCAAATCCTTCCTGCATTGTTAGCTCAATGTGAGCACTGGGGATGGCCTATGCATCTTTTCATAATGCGTGCTATTTATAACTTTCACTTGGTAAATATATTGAAATATAACAAAAAATTGTGTTACGTCAGCAAATTAACTCTTCAGAATTATACTGGAAATGAGAATTGACTGACTATTAGAGCACTGAGTGCATGCTGCTTTAATAAAATCCCTTCAGCTGAAACCTCCCTGTATTTCCTTTAGGACAGGGAACATCTAATAGAATGCAATTAATTATGTCTGATTACCTGTGTATAATAGTGTTGATTGAAAATTATGTGTCGTGCTGGGGCTCTATACCTAAAGTATTGTTCTCAGTGCTTTGGCACTTCAGGATCTTATCAGTGTTTCCATTATTTTACTTCTTATTTTTTGCATATATAATTTAGCAGCAATAGGACAGGAAATCTCGCAAAGGTTGAAAAGTGACATGCCTATGGGGAACAAACTGTAGAATTCAGAGTAGGTATGCCAAAATCAGACTGTGGAAAATGTTCAGAAAGAAAGGTGAATTCATCCAAAATTCAACTTGCTTCCTTCTTCACTGGAGGTTTGAAATGTGTCTGATGTTTGTCTAAAGGTTTGCTATGTTCACACACCTTTTTGAGTGAATTTTGAATGACTCTGAGCCCACTTTTGTGCTGGACTGATGATGGTTCTACATCATAATCAGGTGACATTCAGCATGAAACATCAGTCTGAATCTAAAGGACAGTGTTAAACTGGGCATCCAAATCCACTGAAAATCAGCCTAAGCAAATGTTTCAGTGAAGAGAAACCACTGAACTTTGCAGAGCCCTGGATGAAACAAGACTATAAAACAAGGACAGAAAAAGATCTCTTTGCAACAGTAAACAAGGATTTTATAGTTCATGTTCAGTTTACAAACTGAAAGGGGACTGATCTTTGTCAGAGCCTTCTAAACCCTTGTGAAACCATCATCCACAACAGGCCTCATGCAAGGAGAGATTCCATCTATGAGCTCTATAAGGAAACTTTATTTTAGTTGAAAATCAAATGACCTTTGCTTTGATTAATGTGTGTGTTTAAAATACAGAAGTAACGGGGGGGAATTGAGACCCTGCAAAGATAGCTTGATTCCGCTATCTTTCATCTCACACAAACTGTCACAAGATAGAGCTCTCTGGCAGCGTTTCAAAGGGAAACCCCACAGGAGCATCTTCTCTTACGGTATTTCAAAGATACCAGATTATAGCAATCGCCACATTCCCAGCATGAGAATGTTTTGTTTTCCCCTGTAGCTAACAGGCAAAAGAGCTAGCTAATTCCATGAAGTGACCTGCCCCCACATCTCCCCTGCCCCAACCTCAAGTCCTGCAAAGATTGGGGAATCAGATTCTCTGCTGGAGGCAGGGAGATGCTAAAGAAAATAGCAAAGGATGTTTCATATGATCCTTTTCTTCCTTATTTATTTTGTACTCCAGCTGTGTGCCTACCAGCCCTAGCTGAGACAGAGGGACCACTTTGCTGGGTGCTCTACAAACACACCTTGAGCTTTACAATATAGACAAGAGGGAGAAAGGGTGGGAGGGGAAATGAAGGCACCAAGAGGGAAAGCAACTTGCCGGAGCGCTCTCACCAGGTCAGCGGTACAGTTGGGAATATAACCCTGCTCTCCTGAGTCCCAGTCCAGTGCCCTATTCCATTGACTTCAGTCAGAGCAGTAACCTACTGCTTATTCTGCCATATAGGGTTTAATTCTGCTTGATTGAAATCAGTGGGATTTTGTCATTTATTTTTGTCTGAATAGGATGAGGCCCATAGCGGGTGACCAATCCCTGTGCTGAAGTGCTTACTGTCTCCTCATCAGGGTCTGTAGTATGCCCAGTACAACAGGGCCATGCTCTAGATTGCAGCCTTTACTAGAAATGTTTAGCAGTCACACTGAATAACAGAGTGCTACCTATGGGACAGGGACAGGCACACTGATTTGGTTACAGAAGAGCCTCCCCAAAACTTGCACAAAAGCTAAACTCAAGCCAAGCATGGGTGTGAGTGCAAGGGGTGTTGACAAGGGTACTAGAGACTTGACAAAGTGTTAACTTTTCTTATTATTTTTCACTTTCACAGCCCCTTCTGCTATTCCAGGTTCAAGTGAATCCTAGCTGGAAAGTGCCGACCTAGAATGACAAAAATCTTAAGTGCATGACTATGTAGCAAGACGCCCATAAAGACAGCCATTGTGGCCCTAAATGCCACTGAGCCCCTACAGCTCCCTGTAAAGTCAATAAACACTAGATACTATCATCCAGCAGGATGGGAGCTGTCCTCTCGTGGCATCTCCTAGCATCAGGCAAGGTGTTTAAGCACTTGGGTCTCAGTCCTATGCAGTGCTGAGCACTTCAACCCCTATTGCTTCCAACAGGAGTTGAGGGCTCTCAGCACTGAACAGCCTGGGCCTTTTTCACAGGGAGGATAAACCACAGAGATGAAGTTTTTAGGTTTATTTTACATCCTGGGAAAAACAACTATCAAAAATAAAGTCTCTGGTTTCAGAGGAGCAGCAATGCTGTCTGTAAGAATAAGCTCAAGGTTGAGGACTAGACCTTCCTGAGACACTGATTCAGTAAAGCATGTGCTTAAATACTTGGCTGATTTGGGATCTGAGTTCTTATCTTCATGTGACTGCTTGGTTGCTGTGTAGACTTGGGCAAGTCACTTCATCTTGCTGCTCCATTCTTCCCTTCTGCAAAATGGAGACCATAGCATAGCAAGGGTTAGTTAATGCTTGTATTTCCATATATCTGAAATGAGGATAATACTTCCTGACCTTCATAAAACTAAGTCTCCATACTTGTTATTTATTTGAGTTATTTATTTAAGTATTATCAGTACAACCCTCACCCTGTGCAAAAGGACGACCCCTCAGCAATGCAAAATTGGCTTATTTTTCTGCATTTGAGGCATATAATTTAATAGTCTGTTCACACAAATCCCTCAGATTAGAAGTGTAAACCTCTACTTTGGTTTACCTAGGCTTCCTGGAACAGCAGGCGCAAATCCCCTATATGTTGTGTTTGTTTTCAGAAGGTGGAATATCTGCAGCTCCTTAGAAAGTCAGTGGGTTTGGGGGCTAATCAGAACTTCTGGAAATTAAGCCACTTATTTAGGTGCCTAAATATGGATCTAGATGCCTAGCTCTAGGGTGTCCAGCTCTTAATAAGTACAGTATCGGTGAATTCAGTTGGGGTAGTATAACTGGCCAAAACATCATAGCTTCTTTGTGTATTATCCTTTATTAGGGGCTGGGGAGGAATCACACTGTTTTGGTTTGGAAGAAGAAGGGGGGTTTTAAATATTTTTTGAAAGAGGTTAGCTCGAAAGAAAACACATAGCAACAGAAAGAATCTCTGCTAAATTTATCGACAGCAACATAAAATGCTTTGTGAATTTTATATGCATGCCAGTTTTCTTGTTCATCTCAAAATGACATTTTA
Organism: Chelonoidis abingdonii; assembly: GCF_003597395.2. Classification (NCBI taxonomy): domain Eukaryota; kingdom Metazoa; phylum Chordata; order Testudines; family Testudinidae; genus Chelonoidis; species Chelonoidis abingdonii. Next base: position 13,035,306 of record NC_133790.1, on the reverse strand, counting down.
ATGTTCACTGCTTCACTTAGTACCTTAGCACTTAGCAGAGAAAGTAAAGAGATGGGAATGTGTGTGTGTGTGAGAGAGAGAGAGAGAGACAGAGACCCTGAAAATGACAAGCTTAACATAACCGCAATAAAATAAGCTGACCTGACTTTCAACCCATCTGCTAAGGCTGTAAATCACAATGTAAAGTGGATTTTCCTTGGACCTTGTCATCATCTAAAGGACTATCTATGATCTCAGTTTCTCTCATTTTCCACTATGTGAGACTCTTAGCATTGGAAGACCTGGACTCTTAAACCTGGCAAAGAAAGGCACGAAGTGGGATTTGCCTAATTGATTTGTGGAGCACAACTCCTGTTGAAAGATCTTGCTGATGCTTGCTTGCGTTCAGTGCATGATACCACAGTGCTGTGTGCAATATGGATGTTTAGATCAATTACCTATTCATCAGCAAATTCTCCTTACTCACTTGAAGGAGAAAATATCCATTATTGTGGGTTCAGTTGTGTGTTGTGAGCCCAAAGCTAGCAGGTGTTCATGGTTGGATGGTAACGAGTCAGCATTCATGTGCTTTGGAGGAGAGATAGACAAGCTGCCAATGTGGTAGGAGAAAGAGAAAATACTATTTGGATTACAATAGCATCTAGACACTTTAATAGGGTTCCAATCCTGGTTGTGCTAGGTGCTGTATGCACAGCACACTGTACACAAAGTCTCTGCTCTGATGATCTTCCAATCTAAACAGATAAAGGCGGGTGGGGGAATGGAGGTATAAAGAGGTGAATTAGCTTGCCCACACACCCTGACTTCCAGCACCATGCCTACCACTCCATGCCTCTTGAAAGCAGTCTCAGTTTAGCCACAGAGACTGATGGGGGACCGCATCAAAGCCTTCAAAATGGATAAAAGAGACTGGGAAGGGAGGAGTAGTTGTATGGGAAAATAAAAATAGAAGAAAAGGTGAAATAACCTGAGGAGAAAAATCAGTTTCCTTAAAATATCATCTGAGAGGTCTGAGTATTGGCCCGGGATTGGATTTTTACATGTTTTAATTTTTGAATATGAGTTTATTTGTGGCCCAGAAGAAATTAAACAAAAAAGTCATTTGGAAAAGCTTGCTCTTATTTAATACAGAGTCCTATTGCTTCAAACTGCATTGATTTTTAAAAGGTTCAAGCAGCTGAAGAAAAACTATAGTCCTATTCACATCCATTTACTGTATACCAAGATTATCCATTTATGAGACCAACATTCAAAATAGGTCCAACATTTGTTCCTACCCCTTATACAATCCTGAGAGAATTAACCTCTGTGGCTGTAGAAAATGGTGATGCACACATCAAAAGAATATGCTCCGCTGGAAGTTTTCTCAGTGTTTTTCTTGGCAGAGATAAAAACTTCCCCTTAGGTGTAAGCTTGAGCTGTGTGTTATACATTAGGGAACACAGCTTAAGTGTGTTTTGTTTTGAATACAGCCTGGAAACAACATCTGAGATAAAATCCAGACAGCCACCTTTATAGTTCTGAACCCATTCAAGACTTGAAAGTCTTCTAGTCTCTGGGAAAACAACAGCTGAGCTAGGAGGTATGATTCCCAGTGTGGACAGACACAGACTTGCGCTAGCTCTGTTCAAACGATCATGCTAAAAATAGCACTGTGGACTTTGCAGCACAGGTGGCGGCTTGGACCAGCCACCTGATCTTGGAAGCAGAGGTTGGGCGGGCTTAGACTTGAGCAGCTAGCCCAAGTTGCCACCCATGCCACAGCATCCACACTGGTATTTTTAGCCTGCTAGCTTGAGAGAAGGTAATGCGAGAGTGCCTACCCATACTGGGAATCACTCCTCCCGTATCATACCTTTAGAGATACTGAGGCTCTGTTGTGTTAGGCACAGTACATGCACCCAGGAGCGCCTGTCTCTGCCCCCAGGAGCTTAGAACACAAGTAGATGAGGCAAATGGTGAGAGAAAGGGAGACAAGCATGATAATGGAAACTGAGGCTCAGCGAGACGAAGAGACTTGTCCAAGCAGAGTTTACACAGGAAATGGGTGGCAGCCTGCATTTCCTGAGTTCAAGTCCAGTGCCTTAATCATGGACCTTCCTTCCTCCCATGCTCTTTATTAATATATGCAGCTCAAGAAGTTTGAGGTACGTAACAAACCAGAAAAAGGACAAAGTCCCTGCCACAAGGAATTTACAATCAGTGGACTTGATCCTGCAAAAATGTATTAGCTGGCACAGCACTTTTATTACTGTGAGGAGTCCCTTTGACTCCTTAAAGTGCCAGCACCAGAATCAGGCCCTGGCCAAGATTACTACAATACAGAAGCCAACAGGTCACATGGCCAAATACACGGCGGCATCATCAGTGATGAGATCAGTAGGAAGCTTGTCAAATAAGGAGAGAGTATTAAAGAAGTATTTGAAGCTGAATGGCTCGCTGACAGTGCCAGGCTGTTACAAGCACGGGAACCGGGATACGAGAATGCATGAAACTGACAGTGGAAACAGGAGACTACAAAAAGGGGCCAAGGATTTAGAGGCACTGGGTGAAGGATGAAATAAGAGCAGTGACATAGGACTTGAGTCAAAGCCTATTAAAGTCAATGGCTTCTTTGTCTTGATCTCAATGGGTTTTGAATTAGGCTCATAGTCAGGGAAGGAGTAGCGAAGAGCATAAAAAGAAGTAATGTTTGTTTATTACTATTTATTATTCTCCTCTTCACTAACCAAACTTCTGTTATTCCTAATTCCTACTTTCATCCTACTATTTGAAAATAAAGGGCCAGATCCTAGGCTGGAATGAATCAGCATCTCTCCAGTGTTGGAGCTATCCCAGTTTATACAGCTGAGGATCTGGCTCAAAGTCACATGCATTTGTTCATTTGTCAATATCATTAAAGAAAAATAAAAGGATTTTGCTGGGTTTAGAAACTTAATTTCCAAATCAGTAAAATAATCAAACAGGCCTGGCAATAAGTTCCATCCATTGTACATTTATTTACTTTTCCTTTTGGGTTAAAAATTAAGCTATCATGTATTATGGCAAAGATGTTAAAATGGTCTTGTGTGTGTGTGCAGCAGTCTTTTCCTAGGGATTCTGGAAGGCATTTTTATGATAGGCTCAAACCTTCATTTACCCTACAAACCTGTTCCCTAGTGGATAAGCAATATTCATTCACAAAACATTATAAATACACATTTAGGTGGTGATAGTCTCCCAGAAGGGTAGTTCAAGCCTCTAGAAACTAATATTCACTTTTAACAAATATATACTTGTTTTTCTCTCTGATGTTCTTTAACAATAGCTTTTTATTTATCAAAATTCATGCATAGGTATCTCACAAGCTGGGTAAATCAAGATTAACTTTGTGGAAGACAATGTGTTTATACTGGTTTTAAATCGGCACAAGTTTGTGGAGAATTAAGCCCCAACATGTTTATAAATTATCTGCCAGGATATATTTTATTATTTATATATTACAGTAGCAGGCCTCCCAAGACCAGGTCCAACTGTGCTAGAGTGCTGTACAGACACATAGTGAAAGACACTACTCACTCTGAAGAGTTCACCATTTAAATAGACTAGATGGACAAAGAGGCAGAGAAAGGAATTATTATTCTCCCCACTTTATAGATGAGCAACCCAGCCACAAAGAGTGAGTGATTTGTTCACAGTCACCTGAGAAATCTGTGGCAGAGCTAAGAACTGAGCCCTTGGGTCCAAAGAATCTCTCCAGTGCTTTAACCACAAGACAGTCTTTCCTCTCTAAGAATAGTTACCTAATTTCTGTCTACACTAGCCTCGTTTAATCTATACAGCCCCAGATTGCTCAACATTAGTCTAATCCTCCTTTCACTGAAGTTAATGGGAGCATGATCCAGCCCTATTATGGTGATGTCTCCCTTCATATCAAATTTAGATGAGGAGCCTGAACTGCCCATCAGTGTAGCCTAAGACTTTGAAGGCAAGTCAACTAAGCACTGGTCTACACTAGAAAAGTAGTACCAGGATAAAAATATTGGTTAGTGGTGTGGATTTTTTACTGATACATTTATTTTCATATAAACCCTAGTGTGGCTGCAGCTATACCACTGTGAAGATGCCTTATACTAGTAAATTGTATTCCTCTTTCTGAACCAGAGTAAACTATACCAGTATAAGCACTTTTATATTGATACAGCTACATCTGTGCTAGGTGGGTTTTGCCATTTTAACTATACCAGTAGACTTAAAGCAGTGAAATTTGCTAGCTCAGAATGGCCTTAATTCAGCTCATTTGTCTACTTCCAGCCTGCAGTGTTTGTTTGTACCCTGTTAGCATCATGATTCTAAACTGCTTCAGACTCTAATGCAGTAGTCCCCCTTGTGCCATTTTACATCTAGTTTCAAAGGCTTCCTAGAGGGATCCCTATCCTGTCTTAACATTTGTTTACCTACTTGCCAGCTTCTCTTTTGTTTTCACTTCATGACTGAACATTCATTCTAAATCAGCTCACGCTGCTCTTTCCCTCACTTTATCTTTCAAATGGAGGCACATTGCTTAGGCCCTGTAGCGTTCAGGTAGGGAAAGGTTATATTAGCAAATTTGGTGTGGTACAGTCAGTAATATGGTTTTATTTATCATGTGATTATGACACTAATATGTCCAGTACCCTAAACACATGTTCAGCCATTGCTACTTATATTACAGCATTTACATTCTGTCCACACCGGCAATTTTACTGAGATAATGAGTATGATGGATTGTTGTGGCCTGTAGGGCCAGTGGGTGTCAGCATATTTTTGATGACTTCTGCCTTTTTCAGTCTTGTTTACTTCTAGTCCAAACACTGAGGTTTCAAAAGACATAAAGAGTACCAGCTGGGTAGATGAATGTGAATTAGAGTGCATGCCTGAAGAGGAAGGTAATATAGAGCTGTATGAAGTATTATATACAGGGTTTTTTCCTCAGGCTCCTTGAGCTATTGTTTTCCCCTTTTGCCAACAGAATGCGCTTTTGCATTTTGAACCATTTGTTTCCATGCAGATCACGTTTTCAAACTTTTTTCTCCAACCACATGAACTGGAAGCTTATTTTGTTAATGAATGCTGAAATTCTCTGAGATTCTAGGAGCTGGGACTTTAAGAAAAACACCAAATATTGCGAGACTCGCCATAAAATCACAACACTGTTGTAGCACTGAAATGGTCTCAAAAAAGTCTCAGAGAACAGGTGCTATGTAGATAGCTCAATGAGGAGAAAACACTGCTGTAACTGACCGGCTCCAGTTTATAACCTGGGAAAATAGACCAAATTCTAATCTCACTTTTGTACTCTGTGGCAATGAAAGAGTTACAGGTAGGTCTTGCAACACTCAGAAGTAGTGCTGAGTATGAAGGTTGTGGGGGCCACTCTGTACTAATTTAGGAGAACCAGGTCTATAAAAATGTCTGATAGCTCAGATTTGGGAAAGAACAGATTCACCTGATATTAGTGACATGCAGAAGTAAAGTATGGAAAATCCTTTCAGTGGAGAAACAGCCTTCTAGCAGGATTGAGTAGCAATGGAGAAACAGCCTTGTAGCAGGATTACCATTTTTGGAATTTGAACAAAATAAATAGATAACAAGAAGAGGTTGACTAAACACAAAAGGCTCTTTTAAAGGTAACAACTATAAATTCTGAGTAAGATTAAACACCTATGTGGAAAGTTGATGTACATTTATAATGATAAAGTAAAACATTGAGAAAGAGAGAGGTAGGAGTGTGAATGTATATGTGTGTGTTCCTGCCACTGATTTTCTGTGCAGGGCTGGGCATGTATAAATAAACCTCAAATCCAAAGAGTATATTTTAAATGTTTCAACTTTCTTGAAAGTAGTTAGAATATTTCAGTCCCTGCATTACATTTAAATGGTTTGCATTTTCCCTTCTGGAAAATTGCCTATTTTTACTATCTGTCATGGGCTGATTGGGATCATGTTCCATCTAGTCATGATGCATTACACTGCAGCAATATTTACACTGCGGCTGCTACCTTATTGGTGCAGCAGCAGTTCATGTAATGACTTGAGGTCTCAGCAAAATCGGCACAAACATCCACACAACCCAGAGATAAAATGGAGGAAAATTAATGTTGCCCTACAAAAGGCTGTAATCTGAGAAACAGAGGCTTCAAGGGGCAACCCATGACATAGGAGCTTTAAAAGAGCTTTAGTACCTTTATCCATTTCCTTCCCTTGGTTCACTTGTGTCACTATGACCTTAGAGTCCCTGGAGTTGTCATTATGTCTGGTATTTTTAACATTGTGAACAAAATGTTTGAACAGTCACAAAACGACAAAATGTGGATGTTACAGCAGAACTCAAGGGCAGGGATCGGCAACCGTTGGCACCCGGCCTGTGAGAGAAATCCGCTGGCGGGCCGGGACAGTTTGTTTACCTGCAGCGTCCGCAGGTTCGGCCGATCGTAGCTCCCACTGGCTGCAGTTCACTGTTCCAGGCCAATGGGGGCTGCAGGAAGCAGCGCAGGCTGTGGGATGTGCTGGCCACCACTTCCTAAAGCCCCCATTGGCCTGGAACGGCAAACTGCAGACGGTGGGAGCCACGATCAGCTGAACCTGTGGACGCTGCAGGTAAACAAACCCTGACAGGCTGCGAGCCAAAGGTTGCCAATCCCTGCTGTAGGACAAAGTCCTCTCCTGGCTCCTGTGTCTACCTTAGCAGAAATGCTGTGGGCCAGACATAAGCAGAGTTTCTGCTTTGCTCAGTCCTTGATTGGTCAGTGGCCAAAATGGACCCTGACATAGGTGTTTATGTACTGTATGCCGGGTAATAACGTGGGGAGTTTATGTTTCTAAAACTAAACTGGCACTTTATTAAGAAAACTATTTACAGAGGTGGTGCAACACCGACTAGCTTTCCACCTCTTTGCATAACAACTGTCCTCCTGGTGCCTTCTCCAAACTCTTCACTCCTGCACCTGTGCTCCTCCCTCCAAGTTCCATGCAGATTTCTACATAATGGACAACTGCACCAGCCAAGGATTAGGTGGAACAACATGTGTTCTTCCCCACCCACAGCTCTGTCAGGGGAAATCCTCTGCTGCTCCTTTAAGTCAGCTTTCTGGCTGTAAAGTGGCTGTGGCCAATCAAATCTCTTTTATTCAGGAGTCACTCCAGTTTTCAAGAGTTGGTCTGCAGTATTGAATATATAGTTATCTTATCTGGTTGCTTTTAACATGTCTGGATGGCTGAGCAGAAACAGGGTCAGATCTTAGCATAACTAAGTGGGACAGCTAGATTGTCTTGGATAACCCTAGAATTCCATTTGGATTCTACCCAGTCCAAAGCTAACATCCCAATTCATCATCAGAGACTGGATCAGATTCAGTGTACTTCTCTGAGGAACACAGATTCTGTTATCATCCTACCAGGATTTCAATGAAGTAAAACCCCAACCCCCCTCAAAACTTTGTGTACTGGGCCAGATTTTCATCTTAGTTACACCACTGCAACCCAATTGACCTAAACAGGACTGCAGAGGTAAAAATGAGAGGAGAATATAGCCCAAGTAGCATAGATTTCTTTCAATTAGCAAAGGGCTCTTGCAAAACAGCAAAGGACCAATCAAGAGGAAAGACTAGTCCAAATTTTCTGTGCTTCTTCCGCGTTACATTTTAAAGTTAAGATGTTATTATGTTAATGCATGTATTATCACAAGGAAGAAGACCAAAATCCATAAACCACTGAAAATGAAGCCACAGGGCTAGGCTTTGACTTCAATTATACGAATATAAATTAGAACCAAATTTGGCCCATGCTTGTTGGGCCTGATTTCTGTATTTCCCTGCACTGTGTGTAGCCACTTACACTAGTACAAAGTGAATGTGAAATGCTACTAAATCAGAATAATGATTTGCACTGGTTTAAATGATTGCACGCACTGCAGGATACTAGAGAATCAGGCCCAATAACTTTGAATTAAAGGAACCAGATTCTTCTCTCATTTACAGTGGCCCTATCATCTTCAGAAAGTTATTTGCATATTTTGAGATGCTTGTTTAGAAAGATTCTGGATGTTTTAAGGCTTTCCCTTCCCTGCCTTTCCTGCTGTTCAGTTCTTTGACAGTGACGTGATTTCAGTAATATCTGCAACTGCTCAAATTTCAGGGGCTAAATTTGTTAATTGACAAGCTGGCCAGATGGCTCAAGCCCCTGACATGAAGCTCACTATGTTTGAAATGCTATAGACATCAGGATTTGGAGTATAACCACGGGAATTTGCTTCCTGTGGCCACTCAGTGCTGAAAGAACTGTGTGATGACACTCATTCACTGAAGGATATTTCCTGACAGAGCTGCAGAAACAGGAGGACTGTGACTATTAAGAAATCAGAAGAAGCAAGGAGGGGGTCGGTTTAAATCATTTTGGGAGAACTGCTGTGGTATAGGTTACATGTCTTTTAACCAAAAGTTCTTTGCACGTCTATCCCCAGCTGAACAATGTGAGCTACCCAGGCTTGTCTGAAATAAAATAAAAACGATGATTTTATAACACCCAGTGGCAACTTCAAAATTAGAATAATTCTTTCCATTCCTTCCACCATTAGAGAAGGATGGTCTTGTAATCAAAGGCCTGAGACGCAGAAGATGCAGATACAGTTCCTGACTCTGCCACATATTTCCTATATTTGCCCAAGCAAGTCAAGTAATCTCTCTAGGGCAGATTCTAAAGTGGTACAAACTAGTGTAGCTCTGCTGAGCAGGTTTAGTGAGGTGGGAGGGCCTGTGATGCCCTGACGTACTTTTTGCTCCTTTGTCTGTAGCTGGCATTCACTGTTTGGGAAATGGAGATTTCTTTAATCTGCTCCTTGCACACTCCTCGTCTGTTGATGCTGCTCTTCATGTGAAAAGGAGCAAGAGGGAAGATTTTGGATGACCTGAACCAGAGGCAGGACTGGAAGCCTCTGATTTACATTCTGCACACTCATCTGCAACTGGGTGTTTTGGGAAGGAGCCTCATGTGGTCATGGAATATGCATTGCCTGCCCCTGTGATTATGAAATCATGTTGCTGTATCAAAGGATTGTAATGCTCCCTTCTAATACCTCACTGATATTTCCCTTCTCAGGTCTGACTTCAGTGCTCTGTGATCCAGATTTAATTGATGTTAACAAGAGTCTTTCTGTTCACTACAGAAGGCTTTGGGTCAAGGCAATAATCAGCAGCACAAGTTAAAACTTCTCTTATCTCTTTCCTAGGCGAGGTTATCACCCTGCGCTGCACCTGAACACACACGGAAATGTAATCTCTTTTGCATTCTGTTCTCTTCAAGACAAAAATAATGTGGGCCAAAACCTGCAGTCTGAACTCTGGCAAAATTGCCAGTGCCTTTAATGGGAATTTTCCTTGAGTAGAGAAATAATCTCTTCTGTCTCATGCCTGTCTCCATGGTAACTGAGCACCTTGCACAAATTACATCAACCCAGAGAATATACTCATAGAGACTGGGTTTTTTCCCTTCCCTCTGTCTGTTCAGGAGCAGGAAGGATTTTGCAGTACTTCACTGTTCTTCTCTTCCCCTTCCTTGTGAAAGCTGGCAGGATAGTGGTTTTAGGCCCTGTATTTGCACCACTGTTTAGAGCAACTGCCATTCATAAAGTATTTGCCCTTTTACTTTATTTATGTACAATGAATATGCTGTGAGTATGTATGTAGTAGAGCTGGTTGGGAAATGAGGGCGGCTTGTATGGAAAATGTTGACTTGTCAGTGAAAAATTGAAAGCTAAAATCTTTCTGCTGAAAATCAAAAATTTAGATTCTGAAATGACAACTGCAGTGCCGCACGTCCCCATTCTCCTCCGTGGGCTGGACTCCCTGGCCAGACTACATCTCCCATGTTGCACCATGATCTTCCCCTCTTGCTGAGCATTGCAGTGCCTCATGTGTATCCCTGGCCATGATATACCATGGGAGAGAGAGGGCAGCTGGGAAACATGTCCCATAGAGGAGAATGGGGGCATGGAAGCACCTGAACTGTAATTCCCATTAGGCACAGCATTGGTATGTTCAAACCAAAACATTTTGGTGTTCACCTTAAATTTTTCACACTGGGGACAAAAATCCAAAAACATTTTGGTTTTTCATCACTCCATTTTTCTACAGAAATTTTTTGCTGAAAGAAGACAGAAAAAAAAAACCCATTATTCAGTTGAAAATCCAATTATCCATTGAAAAACTATTTAGACAGAAAATTTTCAATCCATTTTAGCCTATGGCCACTGGATTACATGCATGTGAGAGCACATACATAATACAGTTATTAAAATTTTCATTTTTAGGAAATTAAAATGGAGGCTTTTTTTAAAAAAAAGCAAAACAACAACCCTCCGTGCTCTGTTCAAAAGAGAGATTGTGTTACTTGTGAAAGGTGCATGACTGACATCTGTTAAAAGCAAATTCATCCTACAGGATGAGACAGGACAGTGCAAGCCTCTGCACCCTTTGCCAGCAATGTGCCTCAACCACAGGATAGAGGGACAACCACAAGGATTAGAAAAGAGTTTAGTCCCGATGCCCATTCAATTGCTGGGAGTTCTCTAGGTCTCTCAATGAGGAGCCAGTTATTTTGGGGGTTATATGGCCTGGCCATGCTGAGAGTGAGAATGGTATCAAATAAAATGGGAGGTAGCATGGCCTAGTGGACAGAGCACTGAACTGGGACTCAGGAGACCTATGTTCTATTCCTGGTTCTGCCATTGGCCTACTGGGTGACTTTGGCCAAGTCACTTCCTCTCTCTGTGCCTCAATTTCCCTATCTGTAAAATACTTATAATACTGGCTTGCTTTGTACAGCAGTTTGAAATCTATAGAGCTAGGTATTGATCATTATTTTATTATAACAATTCCAACTTCACTTTTCTGAATACATGGGAAATAATTAGGGAGAAATAATTTAGATTGCAATGTCTGCTGAGTATTGTACTAGTGAAAACAAACCAGCATTTCCTTCATGTGTTTGTCTTTCAATTGCATTTAACAGCTACTGTTAGATGTTAAAATCTGACTCCTTGTTGTTGGAAGTCGTGGCTATTAGTTCATGCTGCAAGTAAGATCAAGTGGTTTCCAGTTCAGGGGTGGAATATTCATACCCCTGAGTGACATAAGTTTTGCTGACATAGCCAGTAGTTTAGACATAGCTGTAGAGTCTGTCCTAGCAGCAGTCTCTTTGTCAGAATTAAATTGTGATTGGTAGCTGGAAAGAAACTTTAAATCAGGTAAAAATGATTCACAGTTGATCTTAGCACGAGTATCCAATAATAGAACTGTGCAAAATACTAGGCTGGATGGATGAGTTTCATTTGCACAATGGATGGACCTCTTGATAGCTAATGCATGTAGGAATCAGGGCTATTACTGACAAATCCCAGTGCTGCTTATGTGTCATGCAAGCAAATTGTCACTTGTTACTTTAATAGTTGTGCCTCTTATTTATACTTACATTTATATTGAAACAAGTTAATTAGCAATGAACCAAAATTACATCACTAGATTTTCTCAGCTGTAGAACACATAAAGCAGCATTTTTAACTTGTCTATTTACAAACATTGTGTGTTGAAGTGTCTTGTTGATGCGTATTTACAATTTTCAGAAGTCCCATCTACCTATCTATCTGTCTAAGCACAAAAGATCTAAAAGTATATATGCTTCAGACTTTACCCCATGTCTTCTGAACTGCAGTTACAGTCAGAAAAGTAACTATACTAAAATGACATGTTCTTACTCAACAGAATAGCTCTTTGGGTGACTTTGCAGCACATCTATTTACTCTGCTTTATAGACAAAACACGTACCTTTTCCCCCTAGTGTTTTCAAAGAAGAGCCAACATAGGGCATGGGAGGATGAGCTGGATTCTCTTCCACTTTGTCCACCATTCACAGAATTGTCAGATATGTTTTGATTGCAGAATTTTCAGTACTAGAAAGTATATCACTTGATTTTCTTATTCCAGGTCATGTTTGTAGGTGGACAAGAACACTTATAGTCTCTCTCTCTCGATGTAAGAACATAAGAATGTCCATATGAAGTCAGACCAATGGTCCATCTAGCCCAATATCTTGTCTTCTGACAGTGGCCAATGTCAGATGCTTCAAAGGAAGTGAAAAGAATAGGGCAATTATCGAGTGATCCATCTCCGGTTGTCCACACCCAGCTTCTGGCAGTCAGAGGTTTAGGGAAACTTGGAGCATGGGGTTGTGTCCTTGATCATCCTGGCTAATACCCATTGATAGACCTATACTCTATGAACTTAATCAAGTGTGGTTAAGATACTTGATATGTAGATACAGCTACCAACACACATACATAAATATCTATTTTTGAGTACTCACTGAGTACCTCCTCCAACACTCAAAGTGGGCAGGCAAAAATAGTCACCCTACAGATTTTGTGTTTGTGTTGTGGGGGAGGAAAAGAAGGGGGCGGTTTCTATCTACATTTCTAAACTCCTGGATGTTTTTTTCAGATTCCATAATTTTAAAGAAAAGATAGGAGCACCATCAGTAATGTTAGCAGTGGCATGTATTTGTCTCATACTAAGTGATTTGGGGTGAGTAATTTTGCCTTGTTACAGTATCCGCAGATCAACAGGATACTGTTTGTAAAAAATTTAAAATTAATTGAAGAGATTTAGGATAAATTTTTTTAAAGTGTCAACATGATTTGGGTACCTAAATCCCATTTTCAAAAGAGATATTGGCAACTGACAGCCTAATTATCATTGAAAATCAATGGAATTTTGCCCCTGAAGTCATTTAGGGAATTTTGAAAATATTTAGGCACTTCAACAAGGAGATAGGTGCTTAATTGGATTTTTAAAAGCCTTAGATACCTAACTCCCAATGATTACAATGGGACCTAGGTGCCTAACCTGCTTGGGTGTTTTTGAAAATCCCATTAGGTGCCTGTCTGAATCTTTTGGCACAAAAGTACCTGTGAAAATCTGGCTCTGTGGCAGTTACCTGTTATTGAAAAATTTATCCTTAATCTTTAATTGAACATCTACTATGCTTCTCAGTCTTATACACTAATCAATCTCCAAAACCCTCAATGGGCCTGACATGGGGTGTATTCCCCATGCTACTCCAGCCACTAAAGGGTTAACTAGAGAACTAGCTGTTGCCTTAGCTGAGGCTAATTGCTGCACTGGTAACAGCTGGGGGGATATAAAGACTGCAGATCAAAGCACAGCTATAGCTGCTAGAGAGATGGGGATTTCCTAAAGAGAGGACTTCTTTAGCAACAGACTGGTAAGAAGATACTCAGGTTATGAGTCTGGGAAAAGCCTACAGGAGAGATAAGAAAGGAAGCAGCAAAGGATTGGGAAGAACTGGTTTCAGCTACTTCATACAGGATCCCTGGGCTAAAACTCAGAGGACTGAGTGGGCCTGGGATCCCCTGCCATCTCCAGCAGAGGGGATAGTAAGGACTTTAGAGAAACCTGCATGAGCCTAGGACTGTTGACCCTTTGCTGGGCTTATGAGCCCTGGTACATCAGACTCTTTTTTTGTTGACCTGGAAGGAGAGAGGGAGTGAATGATCTGGCTGGAGGTGTGACAAGAAACCTCCAGACACAGAATTAAATGATTATTGGCAGGATGGGGGAAAACTGCATTGGCTAGTTGCAGGAAAAGGAGATAGCTGGTGAAAATACCCCTGGATGAGGGCTAATTCAGCTGTGCTGTAAGATGGCATAACTCAACTGAGGCTAAAGGAGCTGTACCTGTTTTCACTGTGAGTAGAATTTAGCTCCTTCTCCCGTCTATGCTGTGTCACTGCAGACACTTAGTCTCCAGTAATGGAAGGGGTTTTTCTGTTGCTGTAGTAAATCCAACCTCTCAAGAGGTAGTAGCTAAGTTGACGGAAGAAGTCTTCCACTGACCTAGTGGTGTGAACGCTGGGGCTTAGGTCAGCTTAACTATGCAACGTAGCTACGTCAACCTAAGTTTTAGGTGTAGACCAGGCCTAGGTAACTGTACTGCACTCACAACCATAGCATTTAACTGAGGTTGTACTTATTTTCTTACTGTAATATAGTAAAGCACAAACTGCTGCATGTGGGGGGAATAGTGCTGAGTCAGGGCCTCCCCTCCCCCAGCAAACCTCTAGACCCAGAACTGTGTAGAGGAGAGACCTCCCCCCATTCTGGGGGAACCAGGACCTAGGTGGCAGTGACCTCCACTCTCATGTGACTTTGGGTTAAAACTGCAGAGGGCAGGTAGGTGCAGAAGCAACTAAAGCAAAGCCCTTTGACCATTTGGGGAACTTTTTACAGTTTTGACTGGACTTTCTGTGCTCTGTGCAGACTGGCTGTTTGCTCCAACTGCCTCCTCCTTCCTCTCAGCCTTTTCATTCTCATCTTCCTCTGCTCTCTCTGTCCCTGTTACCCCTCTTCCTTTCCCATTCCAGTTAGCTGACCCCTTCCCACTGTTAAACAGAAAAAACCTGTGGAACTAACATGGCATTTGCTCCCATCACATTGTTAACTCTTCCTGTGCATTCTACCCTTTCCCCTGACCTGTGTTTGTCTTGGCTACTTAGATTGTAAGGGTGTGTCTGCATTGCAGCTTGCAAAGAGCCTCCCAGCCCATGTAGACAGACTCATGCTAGTGAGTTTTGTGCTAGCATGCTAAAAACAGCTATGTGGCCACTGCTCCCCTGGCAGAGGCTCAGGCTAGCCACCCAAGCTAAGCCCACCTCCCCGGTCTCACCTGGAGTGGCTAGCACTCACTACAATGTCCAAACAGCTATTTTTAGTGCTCTAACATGAATCTGAATACCCAGGCTGGGAGGCTGACTTTCAGCTGTGGGGTAGACATACCCAAAGCTCTTTGGGGTAGGGATTGTCCACTGCTCTAAGAGGTGATGCTAGCCACTTTACAGAGCTACTCATGGCATGGTGCATCTTCTGCACCACTTCCTGCTGAGGGCTGAATGAAGTCAAAATGAAGCCCCACAGCAAATAGTCTTGTCTAATATGCTACTACAGTGCTATGGTCTTTCACAAAGATTTCATAAAGGTCCAGTTAAATAAATGGGTGTTATAAGGTGCATGGCAAAAATGCAGCTGTAGGCATTCAGGGCCAAGATACTCTGTGTTCTTCAGTTTCCTCAGTATTACAATTCTGCTAACTTCAAAGTGGTGATGCAAACAGATCATTAACTTCAACACTGTCCGTGTGTGCTCACCATTACATTAATTAGTCTATTTACTATTATTTAACGGCACACTTCACTTAGATGAATTCACTAATGCATGTTTTGGCTCTCAGTAACTAGAGTAGCTCTGCTTTGGAATTACGCTGTCGAATGTTAGAGAGAGTTAGCTTCAGGACAGATGAATGGACTCCACGTTAGACAGGAACATGGAAAAGAAAAGATGATACAGAAAGCTTCTGTTCCTTCAGTAATCTTTTGCTGCTTGTTATGTGAGATTTGCCGTTTGTCTTCTCTTTTCCCTGTAACTATGAGAGGAGAGAGGAAATGTGTGTCCCCCTGTGGGGAAGGATAGATGAATGGTAGAATAAATAAATAGGGTAGAATAAACTGCTGTTCGCAGCCCAGAAATGGAGTAGAAAGATATGCTGAGCACAGATCTCTGCACCTGCTCCTTATGGTACAACGTACTTAACATTCAGGCTGTGAACAACAGCTAATCTTTATGTCTCCTCTACTACAACACCCCAAGCCTCTTTCTTTATGAGATAGGACCAAGTTCACATCTCCAACTTGCCTTTATAATGGGCCAAATTTGAATGCTGACTAAACAGTACAACTAGGGTAACCAGAGGGCAAGTGTGAAAAATTGGGGTGGGGTGGGGGTAATAGGTGCCTATATAAGAAAAAGCCAATGCCCCCCCTCCGCCCCCCAAAAGCAGGATTGTCCCTATAAAACAGGACAGCTGGTCATTCTATATACAACATTTGGATGGGAATTCCACCCCCAATTTTGAGATCATTAGTATCGAGCCCTGTAACGGATCCTGACCTAGGGATCGTGTCTCTAAGTGTCAGCTCTGGAGTGGAGTTTTATTTGTTTTTTCCCCACTTCTACTTTGCCTTCGCTTGAGGGGGACAGCATGGCCCAGGGGATAGGGTACGGGACTGGGGGTCAGGATTGCTGAGTTCCATTTATTGTTCTACAGCTTATTCACTGTACAATCTTCAAGAAATTGTTTTGCCTCTCTGCACCTCACTTGCCTTCCTTTTTTTTATTTTAAATAAATGATGTTTACTGGCCTCATTATGAGCTTGAGAGCTCTAGAGGGGGAAAGCGATATAAATGCTAAATAGTATTATAATTTTGTTTGGTTAAAATAATTTGCTATTCTTCTGACATGCGGCCCTCACACAAATGGGCTTGCTCCACCCCATTTGGGACATAAGGAAACTTTATGCACTGAACCTTATTAGGCATTAAATGAAGAGAAGCAGCATGAGATCCCCGGAAGAACCAATTCTCTCTCTCTCTCTCTTTCTTTCAGAAAAGGCGGGGGGGGGGTGAGCAGGGGGAACACACCAAAAGAGGAAAAATCCCATATTCATGTACTAATATCCCTCACCATGACTGAGCATCTTGAAAAACACATGAACCATGATCAGGCTCTGGTTATGTTGGCGAAGTGCAGCATGTGGAGCCAATGGGAAGTAATCTTGCAGTGCAATGACACAGGCAGTTACAATTCTAAAAAGTGACTAGGAGGGCAGGACACCGAACTGTTCTATTTTGTGAATAACAATTCCACCAACTTGTGCTTTGACCTTCTGCAAAGTTATATTCTTTTCTGTTTATCTTATACTTTGTCTCAGATCTCTCCAGTTGGGTTAACTGCAGAAGGGCATAGTTAATGATCAGTGGTAGAAATTTTGGCTTTGACAAATTGTGGGGTTCTTTTTTAGCTTTCTACTGAAAATAGCTGGAGAGTTCTTGTGAACCACACTCTGTATGCCTCAAGTTTAGATGTAAGAAAAGGAAGAACATAAGAATAGCCATACTGGGTCACACCAATGGTCTATCTAGTCAAATATCCTGTCTTCTTACAGTGGTCAATACCAGATGCTTCAGAGGGAATGAACAGAACAGGCAACCATAGAGTGATCTGTCCCCTGTCATCCACTCCCAGTTTCTGGAAGACAGAGGCTTGGGACACTAAGAGCATGGGGTTGCATCTCTGACCATCCTGGCTAATAGCCATTGATGGATGTATCCTCCTAGTTCTTTTATGAGAACCATGTTATAGTTTTGGCCTTCACAACATCCTCTGGCAATGAGTTTCACAGGTTGACTGTGCCCTGAACATTCTGAGGCATGGGGAAAAGATCAGAAAGTAGAGAAGTCAGAGACACACCCCAGCAACAGTCTGATGCGGAACGAGAGAGAAACTTTTCAGTGAAGCAATTGTTCATTATAGGTTTAACATTTCCTCTTTAATCAAGTCTTTTGTGAGAGTTAATAAGCAACTTTTTGCCTTGAGATTCAGGCAGCACTGGAGGCTGCTGCACAAGTCAATTCTGGCCAAACTACTAGGCGAGGGAATGCTTGGGATACCTATATTTAGACCCATGACCAGGGTAAGTTAAGCCCCTGAATGTACTGGCCTCAGGTAGGGATGTAAATACTTTTTTTTTTTTTTTTTTTTTTTTTTAATACTAACCATGTAACCAATTAAAATTTTATCAGTTACACAGTTAAACATTTAACTGGGGAACTACAGGGGTGGGGGATTCTGCAGCACCCCTGCCCCCTGGCTGCTCTCCCCTGGGGTGGCAGTGGACCCTGGGCTCTGGCTGGCAGCAGGGTTTAATCATTAACTAAAACCAGTAAGAATGCTTATTGGCTAACCAGTTAGACATTCAGAGTTTTAGGGGGTTTTTGCCTAGGCTGGCATCAGCTCTATATTCTGGATTGCATTTCCACCAGGTGGTGAGAGGTATTTCTTTCATCTTCCATGTTGCTGTTGCCACAGTGGAAGATTGTGACAAATCTGCACATTTCTTGTGAATCAGACATTCATGTTTTTGTCAATCAGCAATTCCAATTACTTCCCTACGTTCTATAGGTCAGTCGGCTTAGTTACTTGACAAAGATTTCTTCATTCTCACTCTAGCTAAAGCTGACACACTGGACAATATCCCATCCCCTGCTGCACTCGCCTACCCCTAATACACCTCAGTTTGGAGAGGGCTACTGACTATGATGCATGAGAGAGAGAGAGAACCTCACTTAGATTCCAGATTAAATGTACAAGGCTGACAGTGAGAACAATTTTAAAACAAATCTGTTCAGAATGTCACTGAGATGAATATGGAACCCCATAATGCCTTTTGTACAGTGAAACTTTACTGACTCAAATCACACTTTTAGAAATAGGATTCCTAAGCCTTATATATTTCTGAATGCATTAGAAATTGGAGTTGCAAATGATGCTATCTAACATAAGATGCATTTAAAAATTAGCCTCCTGCATAACTGCTTAGTCCAAGGCTGCATGCTCATTTATGAATGGTCACCTATCAAATATGTCTCCTTTTTTTTTTTAAAGGATTAAGCAATTTAAAAAAAAAAAAAGGCCAAGCAAGAACTACAACCTGTCCATGACCATGATTTATAATATTTATTCCAAGGGAAGGGAATCAAATTAAAATTGCTTTATTGATTTAGCTATTAGTCCCAGTAAAATTTAATCCTGCAATACTGGTAGTTTAAGACTGTTACTGTATTTGCAAATCTGTTTTGTGCAGGAGTTGAGTTTTGTGTATGTTACTGAAATGAAGGGTTTCATGCAGGTAACTTGATGTGAATGGCTCATGGAGATGAGTAAATAAGATTTCAGAAATTATTCATATGCTGCGCACCCTGACAGTATTTGGAAATTAATGGAATTCTGGATTTCCTAGAAGAAAGTTGCTTCCATCTGCAGTTTGGGCCTGACCTAATGGCCATTGAAGTCCTTTAGTTTAATTCGGTGGATGTTGGATCAGGCCCCTCATGCAACTCTCTGTTAAAAGGACATGGCATTTAGTTCTTGCTTGTTTAATTTATCATATTTCTTTTTCTCTTTATTTTTTTAATCCTTTACTTTCGCACTTTGATTTCTAGGCTTCTCTACTTTGGAGTAAAGAGTGTCTTGTTCATTACGATATTCAGTCTGCTGTAGCAAAGGGCAAAGTGCAAGAGTTGGAGTGGTCTAGGGCACAAGGCAGGCTCTAATCCCAGCACTGCCACTGACCTGCTACATGATTCCTGTCCATTTAAATTGTAAGCTCTGTGGGGCTGGGAGTGTTTATTGTCTATTTGAACAATGCATAGCACAGCGGGGCTATGTCAGCTTGGATTTGAGACAGTGTTGTAATACCACTACCTCTCTATTTTGATACAAGCCAATTTTTCTAATGCTACAGGAATATTATAAGCCAGATCCTCAGATGGTATAACTCAGGGGTCGGTAACCTCTCAGAAGTGGTGTGCCGAGTCTTCATTTATTCACTCTAATTGAAGGTTCCGCGTGCCAGTAATACATTCTAATGTTTTTAGAAGGTCTCTTTCTATAAGTCTATAATATATAACTAAACCAGGGGTGAGCTGGAGCCAGTTCGCATGAGCCGGTTGTTAAATTTAGAAGCAGTTTTAGAACTGCTTGTTAACTGGCTTCCCTCCAAGGGAAGATTTGATGGGCTCCGGCTGGGAAGCATGTAAGTCCTCCTCTCAGCCACCGGGCTCTGCTGTGCTGTGGGAGCTATGTGGGCTGCCTCCTGGCCCTGTTGCTGCTGCTGCTGCTTCTCAGACCTTTGGCCCTGGGGCTCCTGGTGAGTTCCCGGCGGCTGTGCTGGGCCTGGGCTGCGTCCTGCTCCTCGTGCTGCTCCCAGCCGCTCTCCCCAGCCCCTGTCTGCGCCCACTTCCCACAGCCAGCCGGTGTCACACTCCCTGCCTCCAGCTAGCCTTGCCCCATGTCCGCTGGTGCCCTGCAGTTCTCAGGGCAGTAACCCTGCACACCCGCTTCAATGAGCGGGGGGCAGGGAGCAGCTGGGACCCACACATGTGCACACCCTAGGGTGACCAGACAACAAGTATGAAAAATCGAGAGGGTGGGGGATAATAGGAGTCTATATAAGAAAAAGACCCAAAAATTGACTGTCCCTATAAAATCGGGACATCTGGTCACCCTAGCACATCCCAAGGGAATGGTGGGGACCCACGCATGTGAAACAGCTCATTTCTAGTTCAGGCCCGTCTTTTTAAAAAATAACTTTAGGTAGGGTTAACATACATCTGTATTTTCCCAGAGACATCAGGCTTTTTGGTTCTTAAATCGCTGTCCAGGTGGAATTTTTAAAATTTAAATTCCTCCTGGGAAAATACGGACATATGATAACCCTATTGGTACAAAAAATACATACTGTGGCACATCCCTTAAATCAGAACTTTTTTAGGAAACCGGTTGTTAAGATTTTAGCAGCTCATCACTGAACTAAACTATTGTTGTATATAAAGTAAACAAGGTTTTTATAATATTTAAGAAGCTTAATTTAAAATGCAGAGCCCCCCGGACCAGTGGCTAGGACCTCAGCAGTGCAAGTGCCACTGAAAATCAGCTTGCGTGCCGCCTTTGGCACACGTGCCGTAGGTTGCCTACCCCTGGTATAACTTGTCGTAGCCCCATTGAGGTCATAGAACTATGCCAATTTTCTCCAACTGAGAATCTGGCTATATAAACCAGTAGAAAAGGACTGCAAAACCAAAGAAAACATACTTTCTCATGAGATAGAACAACTTTTCTCTTTTTTGCATTTCTGGGTCTGGGCTGGCTGGGTACTGGAAATAATAGTAATTTTAAAAACAAACATCATCATTAGAATGTTCTGAAAAGCTGTGATTTTTTTTAGGTATGGTTCCAGGTTTGAGAGAGGTGGGGGATAGCAGTCTTCATTCCTAAGCCAGTTCATCCATTCTCATTCCTCTGTTCTTTTTAGGAATAGCCTTGGGTCAGTTTTATTGCTTAGGTCAAAAAGCACAGAATGGTACCACTAGTCATGATACCAGGTGCAAAATTAATTGACTCATTAACCTTAATCAACTTGTTTTTAATTTTAAAGGGCAGATGCACAAATAGAATTGGGTACCCTTAGTTTACCATTACACTGTAGATAAGAGTTCATTGGCTGTGCTTGCTGTGTAAACCAAGTTCCCCTGGTTAATACTTTGGGTTATATGAGAGAGAGAGAGAAAATAAAGGAAACCTTAGCAATTCTGGAGTGCGTAAAGAACGCTTTAAAATGCTTCAAGAATAATGTAGGTGAGACTAGGTAGGTAAGTGTCTATCAATATGCATCTCACTTTGTGGTTGTACACTTTGGTAATTTTAAATTTGATTTTGCCGTACTTGGTCCAGAGAGGGTTGTCTTGTTCATTGACTCCTTCAGTGTAGAACACCATCAATGAAGTATAGGAATATAGCTATAATTCTCTCATTACTACCATGATATTGCTGAATACTTGAGATGCTCTGCATCCTACCTGCAATCATTCAGGACAATCCTAGCAATGAGTCTGAGTAATCCTCTATTATATATATATATTTTTTTTTTGAGATTCAATTAGAAACCTTGAGCATCCATTTGCAAGAAATTGTGTACTGTGCATCTTTTTCACTGGCACCTCAGTAATTTGTAGGGTGAAGCCCTCATCTTTCCAAAGAAAAGCCAAGATTTTGACCCCCACCCCATACATTCTTGAGGTGGCATAGCATGTGAATGTTGCCTCAACTCATGGGGTGTGTGTGTGTGTGTGTGTGTGTGTGTGTCAGTGAATTTCCCTTGAGTAACTTTGACTCCTTGGTTAATGGGGGTCATCTGTGCAAATCCCAAACTTGATTTGACAAGGCAACAATTGTATGGGGTCTACCTCGTAGACCAATGAAAAGTTACAGTTTGAGTGCCAGTTTTGTTTTGTACTGTAGCCTGAGGATTAATCTGTTGGTCTATATAAATGTCTCTTATGAATTTAAGTATTTGATGTAATAGGCTTATAGATCTATATTAAGAATAAGTTTGGCTGAAATGCAAGAAACCTACAGGTCAAACATCCTGTATGACGCTAAGGCAACTTCAGCACATTTTGGGACCCTTACTCAGAAAAGTGATAAGACAAAATACCTACGCAGATGTCTGGAGACCTTTAACTGAACCAATAACAGTAAAGGGTGGAAAAAGGGGATTTTGCCCACAAATCTAACAAGTACACTACAAATGCATACATACCTGTCATCCATACGCACACACGTTAGCCTATGAGGCAGGTGTACCCTAACATTTCCGTGGGGGAAGGATGAAATTTTGGCATAGGAGGAAGGATTTCCAACTAATGCCCTACATAAAAGGTGAGACAGCTCACCATTAGACAGGCAATTCCACCCATCTATCTGCTCCTGTCTACTCTTCATTGCCTCCACCTTCATCTACGTATCGATGTTACCCATCTACGACGGCTATTAACTATTAATAGGCCGTAGTATTATTTCTTTTCAAAACTGTAAGTGAGAAGGGATTTAATTTCCCTTCTGCTTCATTTTAGTTATAGCATATATAGAGTTAAATTAGAACGCAAACAATTTCGAAGTAACTTCCTCAGCCAGAGTGTGAAAAACACCCAAGGTGCTGCTGCACCGCAATGTATCAATTAAGTCTGCAGCTTATAACAGTGTATTATCATAAATATCTCTTAAAGAACTATGATATTTTGTAACTTTGTAATCCTGAACTGTTTTACCATTTGCTTACCATTTCATTGATTTTAATAAACAGTCTTTATGACTATATCTGTCTCAGTGTAAGCTCGTGTCATAACCCCGAAGTTCCTTCTATAAACTCTGAGAAGCCTGATTCAGGATGAACTTTATCTTCTGATCAAACATATTGGCAAGCCAAACCCATACTAATTAATATCCAATAATTATTATTAATATAATTAATCAAAATTAAATTAAGTGGATAAATTACATCAACACTACTAACCCACCCCAAATCAGGCTACACTACGTTGGTGCCTAGTAATGCAGTTTGAGAGACCAATCGGCATTCCTTGAGCACTCAAATATCCCATTTAATCAGAGCCCTTTAGGCTATTGCAGTGGTGTACAGAGGCCCTGGGATGGAGTAAGAAGCAGAATGGCACCCAGGGTAACTTCCCCAGCACTGGGACGTCATAGGGCACCCCCACCGCCTTGCAGCGCTTGGTATCCCTATACCAGGAGTGGGACAGGATTGGGATGGGGAGTAACTCCGAGTTGCAGATCATTCCATAGGTAGCCCAGGGAGGCTACTGTAAGTTAGGGAAACCCCTTTGGCTGCTTTAACTTACGCTATGGCTGAACTGGACACAGCAGCCCAGAATCTGGGAAGCTTAAAGCCTCCTGTGTTTTGTCTCCTTGGGGCCCTTGGAGCTGCATGTCTTGAGAGGCACAGCACAGAATCTGGCATGGGTTACACAAGGATTCTACCATCAGGCCATTGGTTTGTTAAGCGTCTGTTGCCTATAAATTGCTATTTTCAGGGTGGGTATAGTCTCCTTAAAAATCATTTTGGGCTGAAATTCTGTGTTGTTCTGTCACAGTCCCTGGGGTCTTTCCACTCTCAGGCACCACTTTATCAACTTTCTCATTGTGACTAGGACAGGTAATGGGAGACTTTCTGTTAGTAAAAACATTGTACTTCCAATTAGTAATGTTAGCTCTCAGCAACTCCCTTTTAACCATTCTAATTATCCAGTTAAGATCCTATGCCATCTCATTCAGTCTAATTACTTTGTTAGACTTCAATGAACCTTGCATTGAACTATGCAAGAGCCCATCTGGGAAAAGCTAGCATCCAACGGGGTGCTGAGCAGCAAAGAGTGTTTTCAGCCCTTCACAAACTCAAGTTGCCTGTGTGTGTGTGTGTGTGTGTGTGAAGTAGTTCATGGCCCAGGGCCTTTCTCAGGTTCTCTATGCAGGGATGAATTTTGCCCCCAGTAACTAGACCACATTGAATTAAATTACTAAAATTAGTACGAAGAGCTCTTTGGGACAGGCACTGTCACTTACTATATGTTTGTACAGTAGCTAGTACAATGGGGCAGTAACTGGGTTGAAGTCTCTAGGTGCTATTGCAATATAAATGTTAAATAATAATCAAATGCCTTTGTGGTAGTAATCCCATATCAGTGCTGATACAAGCATTCATAGAACATCAGGTTATGCAACAAGACATTTCTTGTAAATAACAGCTCACTACTGCGAGTAAGGGGTTCCTAGACTGTGAACTCATCTAAGACAGAATGTGATATTGAGCACACAGTCTGTGTGGAAACTTACCCGTTGCATTTTGACCTAACAATGGATTTTTCTCTCCGATCAGGTGACTAGGCGTAAAATAAATTGCAAACAAGCACACAATGGAATAATTTATATTGAGCAACTGAACAATATCCCCGTCTACCTGTCTCTGGGTTAATTATGTACTTATACTGGTCCAGAAAGTGGCTTAATATGCTTTTAAAGTATCATCTGAATATACAGATAAATCAGGACAACAGTAGGTACGTTAAGAGTAGCCTGAGCAGCGCTTAAAGCAATCGGCCATAAAGTGAACCAAGATGGAAAGGACTTTGAAATATAGATCCTCCCATCTTGATTTACATAAGGGAATGGGTAGTCTCCATTGGAAGGCAAAGTAAAGAAGTTAGGGGTCGGATGTTCCTAAAGGCTGATGGATGACAAATCAGCACAGCTGGTATGACTGTTGAAAGCAAATGCACGTGGCTTGTCAGTTCCTATCTAGGCTCCTTGTCATGCTGCCTTACTCTTGTGAAGGCGAACTGTTGTGAAATTGGGAAGCTTCTACAACTTTTTGCTGTACCCCTCATGACCATGCATGTGGAGTAATGCTACATTATCCAGGCTCTACGCGTGAGACCTGTTGCATGAAATGTCAGATAATTTGCAAACATCCTAGTATATTAAGACACGGTTGATTATATTTTAAGAGGGGTGTCTCCAGTCACCAGTGCAGCAAGCGCGTGCCTGGGGTGGCAAGTCGTGGGGGGCGGCCTGTTGGTTGCTGTGAGGGCGACAGTCAGGCAGCTTTCGGCGGCGCACCTGTGGGAGGTCTGCCGGTCCCGCAGCTTCAGCGGCAATTTGGCGGTGGCAGGGACGCCAATGGCACGGCACCGGCGGACCGCCCTCAGGTGCGCCGCCGAATGTGCGTGACCAGCGGACTGCCCGCAGGCATGCTGCCGAAAGCTAGCTGCCTACCGTGCTTGGGGTGGTAAAAAACAGAGCCGGCCCTGTATTTTAAATATATATTTAGGCAGTATATTGTACCATGCTGGTATGGCATCTATAAGGAAAACAGAGAACACTTCTTTTTAGTGGCGGTCATACTAAGCACATAAAACTCCAAACTATGCCGGAAAGATATTCTCATTCTGTCTCTCTCATATTTTATATATATATAGCGTAGTGGTTAAGAGCGCCTCCCTTTGATACGGGAGACCGCCCTTTGATACGAGAGACCGGGGTTCAAATCCCGGTTGGTACCCAACTTTCCAGTAGGGGTCCTTGGGCAAAAGACCCCCTAACGCTTCACCTGCCTACCTCAAACAAAAGAGAGATAAAGGGATTTACTCTTTTGCTCTGCTTCTCTAGTGGTATCTCCTTAGCCTGTAACCCAGTGCTGGAGGCCTTTGTTTAGCAGTCCCTCTAGGGTTTCAGATGGATATCAGGTCCTTGTATTTTTTCAGTAGCCGAGGTCTTTTCCTTAATCTCTAACCCTTCTGTAGTCCACCAGCTGACTAACTTCTCTCCCGAGGTCGCCTTGATCTTATCCTCAACCTCATTTCAGGGTGGCATACTTGTTGTTCTTCTGATCGTGTAGCCAAGCATCTCCAGGATACAGAGGCTGTAGCGTTACCAGTTCATTGGTTTGAGTTAGGGTGGTAGTAGAATTGTCATGAGGGCTCTATGGATCTTCTAACAATACTATCTGATGGTACTTCTCCACTGAGCCTTGGTATCGGTCTCGAGAGATTGACTGTAGCTAGTTTCTCCATGATCTTATGCTCATATCAGCTGCTGTGCTCTGCAATGGAGGGGGTGGCAGGAAGTTTCAGCTTCAGGTGTGGGCTGCACATCCACTTGTTCTTCCAGGTTTCTTGAGTCTGGGATGTAATGTGGAGTTGGTCTATCTCAGCTGTGAGAGCACCTTCCCTTTACTATGTTGAAGCGTTGGGTAACAGCTGTTTCTCAGTAAGTGTGGATGTAGGTCTTTTGGTCCATCCACAGTCCCCTCGTACGTTTCATATATCCCTTCATTAGGTCTACTGTTTAGTAGCATTCCATCAATTCCAGGTTCTCTGTCTTCGTCCATGAATGGTTTGTTCCGGTAGCCCACTTATCGTCAGTTGTCCGGTTCCTCAACATCTGGCGCGGACCTTGTTAACCGGGCGACGTCCGAGCTGGCATGACCTCCCTAGGTTCGTGTCACTCCTCATATGAGGTAGGCAGGTGAAGCGTAGGGTCTTTTCAAGACCGCCACCTGGGAATTCCACTACATGCAATCTGAAAGTGAGGTATTCAGCCACGAAAGTCATGCTCCAAAACGTCTGTTAGTCTATAAAGGGTGCCACATATTCCATGCTGCTTTTGTCTTGTAATATTTGTTTCCCAAAATTTCCTCTTTTCAATTATTATTCCTACTGGGGAGGGATTTATAATTTTTCACATGGGTTGTATGACGAGACAGTGACCATCTGGTGAGCATTATAATGTTATATATGAGTTTGGGGGAAGGCTGAGTTTTCTTCCTTTTTATTACTCCAGCAACTTTGAGTAGGAGGTCTTTTCTAAACAATCTCTAAAGTTCACTAGCATATTTTTTACAGTCACCGTATGTTACTGGATTGCCATGGACAGAGCATACTCCAGCGCTACACAGCAGCATTCATTTGAATTTGCATGATAGCAGAGAGTTATCAGTCTCCTGTACTTGTCTGCTGCCGGCGTAAAATTGCAATGAGATGACGGTTATCTGTCCCTCTGTACGGTCTGCTGCTTCATGTGTGCCTCTGGCTCAGATCCGGCCGGGGCACAAAAGCAAGCGGAATGCTCCCCGATCATCCCTCCTTTATGGTTTCCTAAAAAATAGTCAGTCTTGCCTAGAATATGGCCAAGTGTACCAGAGAGAACAGTCTCTGGTCAGATCCCGCAGAAATGATGAGCTACATGCATTCATGGGGTGCCCTGCAACAACTCCACCCATTGCTTCCCTCCTCCCCCAACCTCCTGGGCTACCGTTGCAGGGTCCCCCCCCCCCCATTTATGTGATGAGTTATACAAGAATCCAGGAATAAGAAACAGAGACTTGTTAGTGAATAAATGAGGGAGGCAGCCCTCCCGGCTATGCCAGTCCGAGCAGATATTAATGTGCGAGGGAGAGAGCCCAAGCAATGCTGCGCTATGAGATCAGGCAGTACAGAATCTTTCTTTACCATCGAAGGAGGGGTGCTGATGGAAGCCAGCCCCCAGTGGCTATGATGAAACGTACCAGCGTGCGGTACCGTCACTGGAATGACTGGACGTCATTCTATTTTACCCAGCGCCCCCGGCCAGCCTTACACCTGAGGCCAGACCAGAGCACTCACGGCTGATGGTGACGACGGATATCAGTCATATTGCACCGTCTGCCACCAGGAGGGGAGAAGGACGGTACTGCTCTTCCACCTGCTGGCAGCATCGCGTTCTTACCAGCAGCATTCAGTAACATTAGGGCGTTACACTGAAAAGAAGTCAAGAAACTATTTCTCCTTTTTATTTCATGTGCGGGGGGGGGGGGAGTAATTGATGAGCATCCCTGAACCATCCGGGCACAATGTGTTTTG
The DNA here is from genome assembly GCF_003597395.2 of Chelonoidis abingdonii. Taxonomy (NCBI): domain Eukaryota; kingdom Metazoa; phylum Chordata; order Testudines; family Testudinidae; genus Chelonoidis; species Chelonoidis abingdonii. Next base: position 13,007,353 of record NC_133790.1, on the reverse strand, counting down.
ACCCTACAGGCATGGAGCTCAGCGAAGGAATGCAAATACTTTTCGGAGACTGCTGTGGACTGTGGGATAGCTGAAGTCCTCAGTACCCCTCCCTCCCTCCCCTCCATGAGATCCATTTGAGTCTCTGCGCTTCCATTACCTTGTCAAGCAGCACTGTGTAGCTGGATGTGTGTTGTGTTTGTGTGTGTGTGTGTGTTTGTTTTTCCCCCAACGCTTGGCATTTCGTCTTCTGTAACGGACTGTGATAGAAAACAGATTTTTGTCTCCCGTTATTCACCTGCTGTCACACTCCAAGTCATCTCCCCGTCGTTACAGATAACCGAAAGTCTCACAAGTCCAGTCCGCGGTAGCTCTTTGATTGTGAAGACAGACAACTGCCACACCCGATGACCTGATCAGAAGCTCCACGCTGGGCAAACAGCGAAATGAAAATCAAACAATTTCGCAGGGCTTTTCCTGTTTACCTGGCCACTGCATCTGAGTTCAGATTGCTGTCCAGAGTGGTCACAGTGGTGCACTGTGGGATACCGCCCGGAGGCCAATACCATCGATTTGTGGCCACACTAACCCCAATCTGATATGGTAATGCCGATTTTTAGCGAGTTTTCCTCTCGTTGGGGAGGAGTACAGAAACCGATTTAAAAAGCCCTTTATATCGATATAAAGGGCCTCGTAGTGTGGATGGGTACAACGTTAAATCGGTTTAATGCTGCTAAAATCGGTTTAAATGCGTAGTGTAGACCAGGCCTCAGATGCAGCAAGTGAACTCTGAAAACTCATGTTGACATACGTAATACAAGTTACTGAGCTTTCACCTGGTATCTGCTCACCGCAGATGTGGCAAGTAACGTTTATCTGATGAAATGAGAATTTTTTCTTTCTTAAATGCCAATGCTGGAGTCTTAATTTTTATTTACTGACAGCATTGTAACCTTTTTTGAGGGTGGAGGGAAGTAAGGTCCCTTTCTGTTAGGGTTTAATGCTTTTCTAAAGAAGAGGGAAAAGGAGTCTCTTCTGGAGGAACAAAGACTTTCTGATTCTTCTCCTCGTATTCCTAAACAATCATTCGACTCTGAAAGAGGAAACTGGTTCATTTTTATAAGCCCTCTAATAACCCAGAGAAATAAATGATTCTACAATAAAAGACCAAATCTACTTGGGTGTTTACTGAAGGAAAGAAAAACACAGGAGTGCCTTACTTTCTCTGGGTTCGAAAAATGTGTATTATTAGTAGTCCATGAGTGTTTTTACTTACCCAAAGCTAAAACAACACTGTTTCTGAGAAGATTCTGGTTTCAAGGATTGCTTTCATTCATACAGATGGGAGGAGGATGCCAGGGCATCACTCAAGCAGAGCTGGAAATTCAGATATTTAGGGTATAGACTTCTTGTCATTTTCTTTGGCCTATAATGAGGTTTTGTACCTTTGCTCATGCTCTTTTGATGGAATTGTTTCTCCAGGAAAAACTAAAGGAGTGTGTGTGTATAATCCTATTAATAATTATAGGATTTGTTCTGCCCCAGGACAATGTCCCTCCACTTCACATCCTATTTTAGATCCCAATTTTACAGTTGGTAGCATGTGGCCAGACTGCTGCACCTCTGTTATCTACACTGCAAAAAAACCTATAGCACAGTGTCTCAGGGTCTGTGCCAGCCACAGCCATGCTACAATCTAGATGTCCTCTCTCGGGTCTCTGAGCTCTCCAGCTGGAACGTGGCATAAGAGGGGCCCTAGTTTTTCTCTCTTCTATCTAACTAGGGACTGCTGGTTCCATTTCATGAGAGAAGCTGTATTGGAGTGGAATTGATCTCTATACCTGCATATTGACGTTTCTGGGCTTTTGTTTCTTCTCTGCAGTGCAAAACAAAAAGCATTAATGTCAGCTGCTGGGCATGTACTGTTCTGTAGTGACTTATTCCAGAGTGTGACCCCAGTTTGAGCTAAACTGTCCACTGCAGTGACTGACTTGACATCCGCTGAGGTAGGGGCCGAGTAGAGCAGAGTAAATCGGAGTGGCTAAATGGGATATGAAACCTCATGCTTCAACAAATTGGCTGGGTATAGGAAGAAGTTGCCTATCCATTATGTGGACTCTAGTGCCTCCTTCTGAAGGGTATGGTATTAGCCACTGTCAAACATAGGGTGTGAACTATTAGTCTGATCTGGTATGGCACTTCCTAAATCCCTACATATGTATCAACAATGGGGGCCAAGCTGCATTCGTTCCAAACAGGGATTTGAACTTTAGCACATTATGATATGTAGAAAGCTTTTCTGGCAACCTGATTTTGAAAGCAGAATTCTATCATATGGCTCAATTTTGTTAATAATGTAGGTGCCAAACCACTTGTGAAATGTTTGTGTATTGGAAATATGACCTGCTTGGCGTAGGTGACCCCTCCTCAAATTGCTTTCAGTGGCTTTGCATGGCCAGTATTACCATGTGCTGTAACATTTGGGGTGTTCCTGCAATGGTGTGACATGGAGAGGGGAAAAATGAGCGAGTTTTACAGTGCCTGAACTTACAATTCCTGGGACACAAATCTGTTGGACTTTTTTATTAGTAGTTTAATGTACACCCTCATGGACTAAATACACCTTTTATATTTTCTATACTATATGAAGCTGAGCTTAGTTCTACCAGTTTATTAGGGTCTAGACTGAATTCTATGGAGGCAGCTTATATGGAGACACAATCCCCTCTCTGCTCCTCCATTTGCTCCAGGGGGGCATATGCCAGCAGCAAGTCACCAGCTCATAGCCCCGGCTCCACCAATTCCTGTCCCCTTATAAAGTAAACATGCACAGGACACCTTACCCCTTTGTGCTGTACCCAAGGTCTAATTAGCTTGTAAGGGGTGGGCAGGCTAAGTCAGAATCTTGCCCCATTTCTATGGCCACTACTTTGTGAATTACATAGGAATTTTGTTCTGCAGTGAAATTTTAAATAATCATACATTACTGGAGGGAGGGGGTGCTATTGATATCACCAATAATATGAAGTGTATCAAGTAGTATGAAATTTATTAAGCCCTAATGGCTTTGCATATTTGTTTGTGTTATACTTGCAGCTCCTGCTGATTTTTAGCAAACATGCAAATAGTGTTTCATTTCATTTGTTTGTTAAATGCACCCTAACTAGTCTAATTTTAATAAAACTATAGTAACTTTCCAATTTGTTAAATGAAGGTATTTAGGTTTTATATTTGTTTTCCCAGACACAACTCTGGGTTATAAATACAAACACTTCTTGTAATACCCTCACCTACTGTGAGTAAACACTACAGATACTATTGTACCAAAGCTTTCAACAATCTTCCATTCTTTCAATCGTCTGAGGAAAGATGGATTTTTCCATAATATCATAAAACATTCATAAACGATAATATTTTGTTTATGACTGGTATGTTTTAAATTACTTGCAAAGTGTCTGAAACAAATTTATCCCAGAGCTGCATGGTATCACTAGAGGAAAAGACAATGCAAATCACTTTTAAATTTGCTATGAGACGGTTACTGCTTGTAATGGCAGCTAAAGGTAATGCTTAAGAAAATTGTACCCCTAAGGCACTGCATGTGCATGTGTCTCTCATTCCTTGGACCTTTTGGGTATTTTAAAGCTGTACTTTCTCAAAGTATCTAACTTGCTTGCAATGAAAATTTTATTTGTGGGGGGCAGGGGAAATGTGTAAGGGTAGCGGACGGAATAATTAATATTTGTCCCAAATGCTATTTTTGGCTGAGGATATAAAGCCATGTTAGGCAACTTTATAGTGAATTGTACATACAGATTGATCTTTCCTAATGATGTCCTGCCAGAATGGAAATACCTAGTTACACAAAAAGAGCAGAAAAAAATGTCTGTATATGGTCCTACCACCCATAGCATCTGTGAATGGGAATTTTTCCATTGATACTTACTGGAGATGGGTGAAGTCCTTAATGCACTAATGTGCAGAAGACCCAAGTCCATGACTCTAGATGGATGCCTAATTCCAGACCAGGGAATATTGTAAGGGCTGGGGAGGGGGAGCTAGTGATTAGAATTGGGAAGGGCTCTCCTACTTCTGCATGCAGTAGCATGCTGTGATAATGGGTCTGATTAGATAAAAAATAAAATAAAACCCTGTCAAAGAGGGATAATAATGCTGTCCCAGCTTTGTGTGGCAGTTTGAGGTCTACAGAGAAAAGCACTGTATAAGCACTAAAAAAAATTGGATGAGGAACAGGATTGGGATTGACGATCTTGGAGGGCTATTTCAATTAAGTAAGGCCTATTCATAACTGCAAAAAAGCTCGGACTGGAAGCTTGCTGCCTGAGCCTTTTTGTAAGCAAATTGAATGCTGCAGGTCTTAACTCTACCTGTTCATTAGTCAATCTAGTTGGTTTTAGTTCTCATGCTGGACAGCAAGGAGGCAACAAAACCCGTTATGCACCGCCATAGTATTCCATCTTGAGCCAAATCTGGCGCATTACAGCGTTGGATGCCTCTCAGGTATAGGTGTCTGATTTAGCTCTTGTAGGGGTCTTTTTCCATCCTCCTTTCATTGCGTCAAAGCTGAAGTTGATTCTCGCAGGGAAGTTGGTAGGCAATTGGATTAAGTTTATAGGTCACAAATCAGTGGGGGACAAAAACTTAACTGGCTTCAGGACTGAGCTTGATCAGTTTATAGAGGGGATGATTGCCTACAATGGCTTGTGGCCCACTGGTGACTGCCAGTAGCAAAAATCCCCAACTGCTGGAGATGGGACACTAGATGGGGAGAGCTCTGAATTACTACACAGAATTCTTTCCCAGGTATCGGCCAGGCTGGGCTTGCCCACATGCTCAGGATCTGACCGCCATATTTGGAGTCAGAAAGGAATTTTTCCTTGGGTCAGATTGGCTGAGACCCTGGGGGCTTTTTCACCTCCCTCTGCAGCATGGGGCATGGGTCACTTGCAGGTTTAAACTAGTGTAAATGGTGAATTCTTTGCAACTTCAAGTCTTTAAACCATGATTTGAGGAGTTCAGTAACTCAGCCAGAGGTTAGGAGTCTGTTTCAGGAGTGGGTGGGTGGGGTTCTGTGGTCTGCAACGTGCAGGACGTCAGACTGAATGATCACGATGGTTCCTTCTGACCTTGAAGTCTGAGTCGACTGTTAGAAACTCATTCATGGCTGTAATAGCAATTGGGTTCGGGGGCAGGATGTGGACCATTAACCTCTCCAACACTAGGCTTGGTCCTGCAGGAAGACATGAGACCCTGGGGTGTAGTAAACCGGCCCCAGTAAGGTTGGAGCTGCCCTGCAGAGAGCATTGAGCGTAGGGGGTTAGACTGCCCACAGGTGAAATGCAGCAGTACGTTTGAGGCAACCAGTGCAATTCCAAAACTGAAGTTGCTCCAATGATCACCTCTCCCACCAACTTAGTCCGTGACACAATTGTTCTGTTATATTTGAATACTACTACGTTTGCTGACTGAACACATCACACTGCAGCAGGAAAGCCGAGTGCTAGGCTGCTTCTACCATCTTTCAGTGTGAATCCACTGACATTGGTGTGCACTGAGGGTGAAATTCAACATTGGCACCCTGCTAAATGAACTTTGTCTTGAGGATTTGAACACCAGACTTCACCCTCCAGTATGTGGACAGGGTGCAGGAATGCTCTGAAGCCACTCTCTGGCTTTTTTTCTACCCCCTAGATGGAAAAAATGATCACTAATCCTCCACAAGCCATGCCATCCATCCCGTCTCCTATTCTGCCCCTAAACACCCTTCCATCCTGGTCTATGTGGTGATCAGCTTTGTGTTGTGCAAGAGGCACCGGGTTTTCCTATGCACTTTTTTGGTAACTGTCCAATTCAGTGCAATGAACTCATGGATATTTGCACATGGTTCAGGACTAAGCTTTGTGTCTTTCAACCCACTGGGCTGAAATATGCCTTCAGTTGGACCCGTACAATCCTATCCATGGAGTTATAAAATGGCAGCTGACTTTGTGCTCTGTGGGATGTCATTTGTCTTTGTATGATGTGCTACCTGGCATGTCTACACTTACCGGTTGGTTGGCGTTGATGCAATTGATGCAGCGAGTGTCAATATAGCGGGTCTTCACCAAAGCCACTAAATCAATGGGAGAGCACTCTTCTATCAATTTGTGTACTCCACCTTCTCGTGAAGCGTAAGGGAAGTCAACGGGAGAGAGAGTCTCAGATTGACACAGTGCAGCGTAGACATCGTGGTAAATGGATCTAACTACATCGACTTCAGTTATGTGACTAATGTAACGGAAGTAACATAACTTAGATCAATTTACCTTGGTGGTGTAGACTAGATAAGCCAGGGATTTTCTGCTAACAAAAGGGTTTCACATCTCAAGGCTGCTCTTGTCCTTTTTTTTTCCTTTGTTTGTTTTTGTCGTCATAATTTTCTGTTACACCTGCACATTAATTTAATAATAATAAAAACCCTCCTTTTCTCTGTAGCTCATGAGCTTCAGATACCTTCCAGTTTTGTAGCACTTCATCAGTGCTCATTTGTCTAAAGGAACTGGAATTAGTTTTTCTTCAAATGCAGGACAGCAAGGAGGCAACAAAACCTGTTATGCACCACCATAGTGTATTAATAGCTCAAGTAATTAATGAGCTATTCAGCTAAGCTCACCCAGCCATCTCTGAAGCTCTGCTTATAGCCAACGAGTGAGAAGCAACAAGCCTGATTTAGGCTATTTCTACACTAGAACTTTTTTCAGCATAACTTATGTCGCTCAGGGGTGTAACCTAAGTTTTGTATGTTACGGGGATTGATTCTTTCCTGCCAACCTAGCTACTGCTGCTTGTTGGCCTAAGGGTACATCTTACGCTGCCAAAAAAAAAACCCTGCAGCAGCAAGTCTCAGAGCCCAGGTCAACTGATTCATGCTTGTGGGGCTCGTGTCATGAGACTAAACATAGCAAAGTAGATGCTCCTGCCCTGGCTGGAGCCTGGGCTGTAAGACTCGCTCCCTTCACCAGGTTTTGGGTGCAGGCGGGTTTTGGCTGCTGGCTTTAGCCCTGTAGCATTGAGTCCACAAGCCCAAGTCCATTGACCCCAAGCTCTGAGATTCGCGGCTGCAAGGGATTTTTTTGTGATGTAGACATAGCTTTAGAATTACAGGGAACCATGCCATTCCATTAGGGACATGGGTCATTCCTTGGCAAGGTCAGTCTTAACGCCCATATCAGTGGGGAGACAGATCAGGTTAACCGAGCCATTTGCACTGGCTAAGCTTGATGAAGTTCCGGCCTCTCTTCAGCAGGAAGAACTCTCAAGTCCTTGCCCTGCAGTGGGATAAACAGATAAGAAGACTATGTATTCAATACTTTTTGCTTTAATCTTCTCAGGGCCTTTTGATGTATGTCCAGGGAAAGAAATGTTCTTATCATACAATCGCAGAAGTTAAAGATGCAGAGACTTATTAGTTTCTTTGCCATTCCCCTGCCAGTGCAGGATTGTTCTCTGATATATTCTCAGTTGCTTTGTTCAGTCTCGTTTTACGTGGTGCAAGCAATGTGACTTCCATCTCTTTCCTTGCAAGACAATTTTGTAGTCTTATATGAAGAAGTGTGATCCAGTGGATAGAGCACTGAATTAGGATTCGGGGACTTTGGTTCCATGCCTGTTGCCAATCTTCTTCTTCTTCTTCTTCTTCACACTTTTATATTATAGGAGCACTTAAAGGTCTATTTTGATGATTGGGCTTACAAATTAATACTAAGTGTGAGCTCAACTGTGAAAAGTGAGTGTAGGTTATTGTGTCACTATGAACTTTTCAATCCATGTTGTTAGGAAAAGGTGCAAAAGAGAGACTGAACTAATGTGAACAAAAAGGCCCTACTTACATAGTTTAAGGCCCGTGTTAAACTAGAGATTAATAGGTTTGGAAATTAGGCCTAACTAGTGGACAGAATATTGATGGAGTGGGCTATTGCATCCACCACTCCCCTTTGAGGCCCTTTAAAAGAAGAGTTTAGGGAATGGATGGAAACACTGGCCCATTGAAAGACAAGAGAAAGGGAAGGGATGAGTATTACTATCACTGCTGCTACCCCCACTCTGTCCTGGACTCCTGGGATCCAGCATGAAACCATTGTGCCTTCTTTTCCTAATCCTGAGAGATGTCCTGAACAGACTGGCCAGAGAGAGGGACTTGGATGACACAGTCCATGCCACCTCCATCGGCTCCTACTAATACCAAACACTGCCTGGGAGGTGAGACTTTGTGTCTTCCCCTTCACACTATCTCCTGCTCACCCCGGTGTCCTTTTCCTTCCCTACCTTATTTTGCCCCTCTCCTTTTTCCTTCTGTCTAAAAAGACTCTGGCTTAGCTGGCTACAAGACTGCATATTTTGAAACATTGCTGTAAACCAGTGAGAAAAAAGAGGCAGATAAATACAATGCCCTAAATTAGGGGTAGGCAACCTATGGCACGTGCACCAAAGGCAGCACGTGAGCTGATTTTCAGTGGCACTCACACTGCCCGGGTCCTGGCCACCGATTTGAGGGGGCTCTGCGTTTTAATTTAATTTTAAATGAAGCTTCTTAAACATTTTAAAAACCTTATTTACTTTACATACAACAATAGTTTAGTTATATATTATAGACTTATAGAAAGAGACCTAAAAACGTTAAAATGTATTACTTGTGCATGAAACCGTAACTTAGTGAATAAATGTAGACTCGGCACACCATGTCTGAAAGGTTGCCTACCCCTGCCCTAAACAGGCTGATGCTAGTACAAGTTTGCTGGTCTTGGAGTGGCTGGTAAGACTACGAGCTGTGCCTGTGTTTTCCAGCAATGAGTTTGCAAGTGAAAATCAATACCAGAGGCAGAAGCTACATTTTCTGTCTTTGCTGTTTTTGTCTTTCTCCTTTTGTGTGTCTGTTCATATTTTGTCTTCCAGCAAATGGGATTGGATTTTTACAACAACCAAAACAATTCTAGCTCATCTCAGCTAACTTTTCCTCTTTTCCCCAAAGACAGTTATTACCATCCGAGACTGTCAAACAAGGGAGTTTTTCCTTCTAAAGACTCTCTCTATAGCTAAACGGAAGGGGAACTAGGGATGCTATTGAGTATCTAGTCAAGCTTTCATTTTACATTTCAAATGCTTTCACTGCTTTTCCTTCTTTTTGATATCTCTAATAGAACATTGAAAAAGGTTTTTTTGTTTTTGTTTTTTGTTTTTGTTTTTAAATGTTGTGTTTGCCATGGGATTAAGCAGGTTGAGGTCTCTGTAACAAACCCCGAACCTTGTTTAACCCTGTTTAATATTGGAAAGTTACAGGATCATGCTTACATATTCCATCAAAATTAACACAACAGGTCACCAGCAGGTTGGGCCTCATTGTGCTAGGTTCTAGACAAATATATGATCACTGACAATCGCTGCCTCAAAGATCTTAATCTAAACAAGATATAACAGGTGAGGAGACAAAGAAGCAGGCTGGAATGAAGTGGGATAGAAGGGCTAACAACTAAATGTAAAAGAATACACCTATTTTTAGTCAATAGTAGCAATAACAGCTTTCCATATGCCTTGTTGTTATCAAATTGTATTTTCTTGTTTGCGATTTCAGCAGAAGTTTGTTTTGAGGATGTTCTTTCAAGCACATGGTGGTGGCTTCTTCCTGCCTATGACATTGGCCTGTTGCATGACCTAAGGTGAGTCACTTCATCCCCTCTCTTTCTTTCTTTCTTTCTCTCTCTCTCTCTCTCATATATAGTGCTTTGCAATCCAGGGGTGAAAAATGTTGTATGGGAACTAGGTATTTCTGTTTCTAGATCTTGCTTTTAGGAAGTTTTTCCTAATATTAAGCATGAATTTTCTGCTGAATTTCATTCCCATCACAGCTAGTTCCGTAAACTTGAACTATGCTAAATAAGCATCTCTCCTTCCTTGGTGTTCAGACTTTGTGGATATTTGTAGGTTGTCATGGATTTTAGATTAGTCACTATGATGCAAGAAAGCTAGAAATGAAGAACTTGTTCAAATTCAATCATATATAACACTTATAGTGGCACACTCAGAAGGTAACACTGTGAATTGCAATGGTAGCAGATGCAGAGAGACAATACGAACACTTGGATTTCATAAGGTACTCCAGAGGGAGATGCTGATCTCATGACAATTGAGAGAGGTTGCCAAGCTTTGAAAATTCGCTAGGATCACAGACTGTAGCCTCTGTAAAATGTGATTGTCACTGATAGCATCAGCCCTAATGATAATGTAATCTTGTTTGCACCATATTTAATCCTTCTGTCATCTAGCAACTTCATTCCATTCTTGTTAGATAACACAATGGCTCGCAAATGAGTTGTCAAGGGGTCTGATTTGTTTTTTCCAAAGTTAGCAGGAATCTGATGGCCCTCTCAAATAGCAAAGCTTTTAGTATTTGGCAAACTTACTGCATTTTATTGCAATCTTTTTGGTTCTTATTTGTACGAGGGTTCTATTAAACCAGTGGGCGTACACTAAGGTCTTCCAGGGAGTACATCAACTCATCTAGATATTTGCCTAGTTTTATAACAGACTACATAACATGCACTAGTGAAGTCAGTACAAACTAAAATTTCATTTGGACAATGACTCGTTTATACTGTGCTATATACTATACACTGAAATGTAAGTTCAACATTTATATTCCAATTGATTTATTTTATAATTACATGGTAAAATGAGTCAGCAATTTTTCAGTAATGGTGAGCTGGGACACTTTTGTATTTTTATGTCTGATTTGGTACATAAGTAGTATTTCAGTGAGGTGAACTTAGGGGTACCCAAGATGCATCAGACTCCTGAAAGGGATAGAGTAGTCTGGAAAGGTTGAGAACCACTTTAATGAAGTACTGAAATTAGTAACAATATAGCAACAACAACAAAATGTTCAATATGTGAGCTAACAGTGAATATTTAATCAACAGATAATGAAATCCCACAGACGTTCCTACACGTTTCTTATTTCAAGGTTAACAACAATGAAAGTAAATGCTGGTGCTATTGTGTAAAAGATTCCTAATATTTTAAGATAATTTGTGATATTTGTAGCAAAGGGCATGAGAGACAATAGATTGGTTTCTCCTAGTCCTTAGACTCCCTTCAGCAAAGCACCCGGGGGCTATCTTCATTGCAGAGTTAACTCAGGGTCTTACTTGGATGTTGCCCCAACCCCTCCCCTATCCACACATCAAGCTTCTCACCTGAATTTAGTGGTGGTTTTAAACCCAGACTAGCTGGCCTGACTCAGGGTGTAGGCTAGAGCCTGGCTGCCATTTTCCTTCAGGCTGGTAAGTAACCCTCCCACTTAGCAGTGAGGACACCAGCTAAAACACTCATGTGCTGATAGTCCTCCAGTGCCTTCCCACAGTTTTCCCCTCCTTGTGCCCAGAAGGACAGACACGTTGCCCCATAATTCACTGGGAAAGAATCAGAGCAGCTCATCTTACTGCAGCACAAAAACTGTGCCCCTAGAATTGCTCGTGACAGACACATTAGAGTGCATCACCAGTGAGGAAGCTTTGCTGCTCACACCTGGGCTAGGCTAACCTGGGTGCTGTTCATCCGAGTTAGTTCAGCAGTATCCTTGGAGCTTGTCCACACATGGAATTGTTCTGGAATAGCTGCTATTCTTTAAATTCACACCCTGCCTTAATCTGAATTAAATTTGATGTAGACAAGCCCTTAATATGTGCTTTTAAATGCTTTGTTGAATCTCAGAGTTAATCCTGGTTCCCACTGGTTTAAAGACCCTATTTGCTAGTAGGGTTGCCAATTTTTCAGAATCAGATGTTGTTATTTTGTAGTTCACCGGGGGTGGGAGGTGGGGGCAGAGAGAGTCAGGGCCCCAGGAGGCTGAGAAGTTGGGACAGGCTGTCACAGGTTGCAAGCCCAGCCACTGGCCTAGCTCGTCAAACTCCATACATGCGCATTAGGATTCCCCCTCCTCCAGCTCCAGCTGCTCTTCCCACCTTGCCAGGGATGGAGGTAACTGGTAATGTGGTAATTGGATTTTTTGGTGTCCGGTCAACAGTACTGACTGGACACTGCACAGTCCCCTTTTGACAGGACTTTCCAGTCGAAAACCAGACACCTGGTAACCTTGTTTGCTACTGTAGCAGACCTGGCAGAAATGAGGGATTTGTAAGCTAGATACCCTCTTCATTTCCTCTTACCCAACCCAGTGTAAACCTTTACACTATAAAGCTGTGAAAATACACAGAGGCCTTCATGTCCCTTCTCCAGATTCCTGCCATGATGGAGGAAGAGTGACTCAGCAGCAGGTTATTCTAAGTAGGAGTGCTGGTAGCAAGGACGTTCACTCTTCTTGCATCTCTTTGAAATCACCGTCCTGGCCATCAGCTTCACTGACTGGGGATTGTACTTGAGAGCGAACACATAAAGTGTCAGCCCACGGCCTGAATGTTCTAAAAGGTTTCCCAGAACCCTGACATCTGTGAGAAGTGGGCCCAAGAGGAACCATGAGCTATTTTCTTATCATTTCAGAGTGAAACTTGTGATTTTTTTTTTTGTTTTTTTTGTTTGTTTTTTTTTTTTAAACTACATGGGATGATCGAGGGCAAGATTTTTCTAATTGGAGCAGTGGAACTTCCCATTCTTATCATTTGTGGCCATGCAGGATTATTGTTTATTAATACTATTTATTTGGGTCATTGAATTCATCCTGAGGGGGCTAAAAAATCAATATAATATAATTGAAAAGAGTTGGGAATATTGTATGATTAGAATTGACTCAAGCAGGTGACCTAAGAGACAGAGCAATTGCCTTGATTGAAATAGTTTGGAACCTGCCTTTTAGGTGCTTGTTAATTTTCACCTTTTTTTCCTTTTCTTTCCCTCATTGCTCCCTGGGGAATGGTTACTTTACTTTGCTATTATCTAAGAGTACTGCTTGCCATGTGGCTGAGCTGGAAATCTCCAATAAAAGCTAATTTGCGATCAGAATGACAGTATGTGCTACACCTGCAGAAAGTGTTTGGGGTGATAAAAAGCTGCTGTTGACTGTCAGTGACATTTGGACGGCATTAGGATACTAACTGGTAGAGAATGTATGCACACAACTAGGTATTTTTGCTTTAAAATATAAATAAAATAAAATGATTTAAATTGACAACAGAGACATCAGGACTGAAGAGAAATTGGAAAGAATGATAGAAGGAGAAGCTTAATGGTCTGAATGCTTTAAACACTTTAGGGTTTGATATTTTTTCCATTTGAAGTTAATACATATTTCATTTTTTGCCCCAAAAACCTTGAAAGGAATTTTAACCAGGAGCGATGGTAATGGATGTAGGTCAACCTAGATAGATTGGATTTACAGGCAAAAATGCATGCAGCAGGACAAGTAGTTTCTTTTCTGCTTTCTCTACAATATTACATTGTTTTGCCTTTCAAACAATGTTGATTTTGTTTTGTTTCAATTTTATTCCCACCAGAAAGAGCTCTTTCTATAGCTGTTTGTAATGATTGCAAGACTGTTATAGTACAATAAAAAGGTAGTGATTTATGGGATTATAATGTAAGTAATTTGTAATATATAAGTTAGCAATTAATAGCAGTTAAACGGGTAAATGCATTGGAGTGTAGGTAGCCATATATGGCTTTTTTGCATTTGATTAAGATGATGATGAAGTGAAGATGAGGCTTTGCTGACTGCAAAAGGCGCTTATTGCATCAGGTTCTGATTTCACGCCCATTTTACCCTGATATAATGCCTTTGACTTTGCTTGAGCTGTGTTGCTATGAGTGAGATCCCAATTCGTCCATTAGACTTTTATACGGCTGTAGAATACCCAGCATCTTTCATCAATAGCTTTCAAAGCACTTTACAACAGAGAGAGTTATTCCGGATTTACAAATGGGGACACTGAGAAACAGAGAGAAGAGACTTGCCCCAGGTCACTCAGCAGGTCAGTGGCAGAGCTGAAAATAGAACTTGGGTCTCTTGAGTCTGTCCAGTGTTCTATCCACTGGGCAAGACTGCCTGCCCTCCTACTGAAAAATCCTACGTCAAAAAATGTCCATGATGGCAGGCATGGATATTCCTGCCCCATCCCATCCTAGAAGTGGGATTAACAGCAGTGGGGGATAGGAAGGGGATGTGGCGTTAGAACCTGCAGGGAAACCCAGTCACCATCCCATAGTCCTCAGCATTCCTTTGTGGTGCACCCTCCCCTTCTGTGCTGCTCATTGGTTGGATTCCCTACTGCGCATGGTTCTGCTATCTGGTGGGAGTGGAAGCATCAGATGGAAATGTGTGGCTGCAACAGGAGATAATTTGCTGTGTGAGTTGCAGAATGTCGCTACAAGCACCTGCTCCCCCACCTGAAGCTTGAGAAAAGTAGATATAAAGGACTGTGCAGTTAAGCATGGTAGCTATGTAGTGTCATCTGCTCCTATCTATGTACCACAAGTGTGATCCACAGACACTAAAGATGGGAGACCGATTATGATAGCTTCTATACTGAAGTCCATCTCACCCCTAGGGCAGGTTCCCTCTAGCTTTTGTTCTTCTCTCTCCTCCTCCTTTATCCCTCTTAGGTTTTTCTCTCTCTCCTCCTACCTGCCTTTCTATTCCTGCACCCAAATCGAACTCCTTGGCACTCAGAGGACTAGCAGAGTCTTTATGATGAGTCCTACCAAGCCTCACTCTGTTGCCTCATTCTTCTCCTCCTCCTCACACCAGTGCAAATTGATGTCAATGGTGTTACCACTAGTATGAGTGAGTAAGGGATCAGCCCAAAGTGTCAGGACCAGTGGCAGCTCATGCTCCAATGCCTTGATCATTAAGCTGATTGTGTGGTAGGATATAAAATAGGCACACAGCCCCCACCTCCTGTGGCCCTCCCACTGCCTTATCTCATGCTTGTGAAGATTTGACAAGTATGGAGCTGTCTTGTTCACGTAACTGGGGAGCCTGTGACCTCCCTTCCATCAAATGATCATCCTAACTTCCCTCTCCTTCTCCGGTCAGCCATCCTCATTCTTCCACCAGCTTTTCCCCCTCGCTCCTGGGAGACTTCCTTACAGGTATCTTCAGGCTGTCTACACTGGGCTGCAGTGTCGACTACAGAGATGGGCACTGCAGCAAGTGGGGACTCGTCCAAGATTTCAACTAGGAAGACTCTGACGCTCGGAACGTGCCTCCTCAGCTAGGGGAAGTATATAATTCACACACCTCCAAGTTCTGGTTGGTTGGTTTGTTTGTTTATTTTTGCTTAGATATCACATTCATTCCCAAATAGCAATTGTAAATAGACTATAATTCTTTTAAAAGTAGAAGTTTTGTTTTCCTCTCCTGAACCACTCCATCCTTGCATCTAAAGATGCACAGACACAGTTTACTTGCATAAGGTCTCTTAACTGCATGCAGTTATGTGTAACACCACACCCCCTCTGGGGATGGTCGACAATGGACATAGAACCTGCAACCTCTATTGTCTAAATTAAGACTGTAGCAGACTCCTCAGACTCTCTCTGTATGTGGCCCAACTGCTCCTAGAAGGGGTCTGAAGGAATATGGGTTACATTTGCAAACAATCTTTCTTTCTTTCTTCTGGTGAAATTGTGGTATATCTAAGGAGTTTAGGGTAAAACAAAACACCGTGTCATCTAGCTGAAATGATGTAAGTCACAGTGGGCTTAGACTTGGAGTTAAAACAACACAGTCGATTACATTTTAGTTTTACAGTAAAACTAAAATTTAGTTTGAGTAAACTCAAAACCAGTTTCTTGGCATTATTGCAAGACAATTACTTGTGGGCTTTGTGTCTGTGTTATAAGCTAGAAGCAGTTGTATTTTTAAAAGCTACCATTTGCATTTGACTGCTGGTATGGCTACAAGGGTTGGACCTAAAATCAGGGAAGGAATTGGGATTGAATTCAGGGTGTGTGCTGAAAAAGGGTGAAGAATCAAGTTCTTAAGGACAGTCATTGGGGTATTCAGACATTGTGGGAAGGGGATCCTCAGTTTAAAAATTTGAAACAACTTAACTACTAAAGTTGCCATTCATTCTCTCAGGAACATGGTGTGACATTTTCTTTTAATTGCTGAGCATGTACTCGATGCTGTGTAAAGTTACTAATAAAAATAATCTATTTTTAAGAGTCTGCTTCAAAGCCCATGGAAGTATACCGGAATCTTGCCACTGTCCTCAATTGGCCTTTAACCACCTGTCATTTGCTTTGGAAAGGCGGGTAGGTATCATTATCTGAAGTTATAGACCAGCACCGAGCTATCGCGAGAGATGCCAATATGCAGTATGGCCCAGACAGACCCACACTGAGACTGTCTGCACTACTGGTGAAGATGTTCTAAGTCGACGGGACAGAGCTCTCCCATCAGCTTAACTCCTGCTTCTGCAAGAGGTGTTGGTTAGGGTGATAGACATAGTACTGTCCACTGTGGCGATTAGGTTGGTATAATTTACAATACTCAGGGGCTAGGGATTATTCACACCCCTGAGCAATGTAAATTTTACCAAATTTGTAGTGTAGACATTCAACTTTTGAAGATTATCTTCCTGAATTTCTGAATTCAAACTTGCATTCTATACCATAAAAGCAGCAGCAGCAGCAAGGGCTCAAGGAGCTCAATCTGTTTAATAAAGAGAAGTTTAAGGGGTCACTTGTTCAGTCTAAAATTTACCTACATGGGAAAGGAAAAATTTGATGATAAAGGGGTCTTCAGGCTACAAGATCTAATGGCTAGAAATTGAAGCTAGACAAACACACAATGAAAATAAGGTGCAAATTTTTAAGAGTAAGGATAACTTACCATTGGAACATCTTCCCAGGGGGTGTGGTGGAGTCTCCTTCACTGGGAAATTTTTAAATCAGAATTTGATGGTTTTTCTAAAATATATGGTCTAGTTCAAACAACAATTAATTCAGGGAAGTCCTATGGCCTGTGTTAGGCAGGAGGTCAAACTAGATGATCACAGTATTTCCTTTTGACTTTAAAATTTATGAATAAATAAAGAGTTACATCATGAAAGTGACACAATGCTTTTAGGTTCTGTTGCAGGGCTCATTTGGCCTTAGAAAAGAGTTAAGGGAGACAGAAGTACTGGACAATGTGCTGTTTGTATATAGAGCTGCTGCTTGGTGGAGGCGGTGAGCTGATTAAAATTTACATTAGGTTTTTTAATATTAAATAATTGGGAGAGCATTCGGAGCTTGTGTGTGGATGCATTTTCTTCTAAACCGAAAGGAAATAAATATATCAAAAAGCATAATCTGGTGAGGGAGTAAACTGTATATAACTTCTGAAAATGTAACCTATTAGGTCCATTCTACCTGCTGGCTTCTGTAAATGTACCACAACTTTTTCCTGAAGATGAAAACTTTCAGTTTCTCTGTTTACTTTGCCTGTTTGTATATTTACTTAACCAGTAAGAAGCTTGCAGGCATGGGGCAATAGTCAATAACTTTTATTTTAATATCCCAGGCCTGATTTTTTTGTTTATAGAGAGCTTTCTGCTTAGGAGCTCACAAAACAGATACCAGAATTTGAGTGAGAAGCAAGGACTATTGCAGTCTGTAAAAGCAAATAAAATGATACTTAATTGTGGAAAGGTCAAGACATGAAGATTAACAGTGGGCTTTCTCACCAATAAAAACAGGAATGAGAGCGCAGATACAATCCAACCAGGCTGAGAAGCTTTGTTAAGATTAGATGTTCTAGTTGTGGTTTGTGGTTATATGTTTAACAAAGATAAAATAGACATTCTTAATCCTGCAAAGATTTAGGCATATGTTTAGGCCTAAGCATGAGTCACTCCACTGAACTCAAGGGGACTATTAATCTGTCTAAAGGTGGCTTATATGTAAATCATGGCAGGATCAGAGATTCTATGTAAATACAGCAAACCATCTGGCTTGAGCTGGGTAAAAAAAAATTGTCCAAAACACTTTGGATGAAAAATGCAGATTTGGCAACATCAAAGGTAACATGAATTCATATCTGTTTCACCAAATTGTTTGTGTTGAAAAAGACAAAACCAAACCAGAAAGCTTTTGTTTGGACACTTCTTTTTTTCTTAAATTTTTTTAAATGAAGCATTTTTGATTTTTCTGTTTAAAATGACTTTTTACAGTAACTCCTCACGTAGTCATCTGATTAACGTTGTTGTTACATTGCTGATCAGTTAGAAAACATGCTCATTTAAAATTGCGCAATGCTCCCTTATAACATTGTTTGGCAGCTGCCTGCTTTGTCCACTGCTTGCAGAAAGAGCAGCCCATTGGAGCTAGTGGTGAGGGCTTGGAACCAGGGTGGACCGGCAGCCCCCCATCAGTTCCCCGCTCCCCTAAATTCCCTGTGCGGTCGCCGCCCAGCAGGCTATCAATTGCTGGCAGTTTAGCTGTCCCTCCCTTCATTGCCCTGTGCTACTCCTGCTGTCTGCCTTGGAGCCGCTCCCGGGAGCCTCCTGATTGTTGGGGGGGGGGGGGGGGAAGAGGGGCTAATGTCAGGGTGTCCCCCTGCTCCCCATTTACCCCATCTCGATAGAGTGGCGGGTGGGGGGAGGGGGACACAACGGCTCAGGATGGAGAAAGCTTGCATGGGGAAGCTGCTGTCTCAACTTGCTGGCCTACTTAAAAAGGCAATGTACTTAGAGTGTGGTCAGCCTACTTAGAGGGCAATGCACATCTCTCTCTCTCTCTCTCTCTCTCTCTCTCTCTCTCTCTCTCTCACATACAGTGTATTTCTCTGTCTGCCATGCTGCCTCCCCACCTTCCATTTTTGCTGCCTTGTAGAGTGTGAGGCTACATTAAAAATGTATTAACCTTTGAGGGCTCAGCCGAGTACTAGTTCATCATTTAGCAGTAAGGCATTCCCTGGGAAATATCCCACCCTCTAACTTCACCACCTCAAACAAGCTTCAGAATCATCATTGCTGTTTACAGTGTCGGAGGAAAAACTCAGTTAAACAGTATTAAATTCTTTGTTTAAAACTTGTGGGGTGGGTGTGGGTGTGTGTGCGTGCGCGCACTAAGCAGAACCGACTTAGTGACTCTGATTGCAGAGTCCTGCTTGTTACACCACTTCCACATTCTGGCTTCCCCCAGTTGTGGTTACAAGATGGCCCAACACATCCCCAAGTCCAAAATCCACGTGTTCTGCAATGTCCAGCCCTCTCCTGGACCATTGAAAAAGAGATTAAGATTTCAACCAGGGCGCCTGGTCAAAAAGGGACCCTGAGGGCTCAAATCAACACTACTGACTGGGCCATTAAAAGTCCAGTTAGTGGTGCAGCAGGGCTAAGGCAGGCTCCCTGGCTCTGTGCGGCTCCTAAAAGCAGCTGGCATGTCCAACTGCTAGGCTCAGGAGCCTGAGTGGGAACTGCAGCCAATGAGAGTTGCAGGGGCGGTGCCTGTGGGCATGGGCAGCAGGCAGAGCCCCCTGCACCTAGGAGTCAGGCATACCAGCTGCTTCTGAGAGCTGCATGGAGCCAGGGTAGGCAGAGAGCCTGCCTTAGCCATGCTGCATGGCCAACCGGGAGCTGCGTGAGGTAAGCGCTGCCTGGCCAGGGCCCACACTCCAAACCTCTCCCCCAAGTCGGAACCCCCTCTCACACCCAAACTCCTTTCCAGAAGCTGCACCCAAACTTCTATCTGGAGCCAACCATCCACACACACCCCCGCACCTCTGCCCCAGCCCTGAGCCCCCTCATACACCCCACACCCCCAGCTGTAGTGCTCACCCTCTCCAGAACCGGAACCACAACCCCCCCATCCCAGCCTGAAAGCCCCTCCCACACCCCAAACCTCTCATTTCTGGCCCCACCCCAGCCACAGACCTCACACACCTACCCCCACCCCAACCCATTGCCCCACCCAGTGAAAGTGAGTGAGGATGGGGGAGAGGGAGGGAGGATGGAGTAAGCTGAGGCAGGGCCTCGGAGAAGGGGCAGGGCCTCAGGACAGGGGCGGGGGCAGAGCAGGGGTAGAAGTGTTTGGTTTTGTGTGATTTAGAAAATTGGCAACCCTAGTTAACATTCACTTTAATTCAAACACAGTACTGGGTTGGTTTAGATTAAAAGTAAAACATACATTAACAGAAGGAGATAGTTCTAAATCTTCTTATTAGCATATGTTCAATGTGCCTCAGGTGGCACGTGACCAGGATTCATCACCATTTTGGTCTACTAGTAGGATCATTAGTACCCGGCCCAAGCTAGGGAAGTTGATTTGGGTGGGTGCAATATGAATATTGATCCATGCCCTCCAGTTAGAAATGATTACAATAAAATAAAAGTGAAAACACTTGCTAAGCACTAAGATGTAACACAACAAGCTTTTTTTCAAGGCAGTTTCCTTACTAATCCACCTTCCAGCAAGATGATTGACCAGCCCTCTGGTCAGCATCTTCCACAAAGTCCAAAGTGCATGATTCCTTTGTCATAGATTAAAGATGCCTCAGGGTTCATTGCCCCTCTCTTTTATAGTCCAGTTACCTCTCTTCAAATGGATTCTTCGGACAGTTACCCCTCCCCACAAAGTGAAGATCATTCAAGCTGTGGGGAAGGTGACATGGAGTGTCCTGGTGAAAGAAGTTTCATGCTGATTTCTTCCCCTGCTGGTGTTTGCTAAAATGTAAATTGATCTGTTTCCTGAAGTGTCTTTCAGGCTGTGATACTAAAAAGTGGCACTCTCCCGCCCTTGTTGACTTGACGATCCTGTTTACCTTCTATGTACATTGCATTTCCATTGTCTCTTTATACCTTGGAAATAGTTTCAAGGTGGCAAAATCACATTGATTTTGCTAGGTTGAGGTAACTTTAGCTCTGCCTCGCAGACAAACTTTGCTGGATATTAATAAGTGACAGAGGGCAGGTGACAAAGGCTCTAGGGTTTGTGACTCTGGCAGTGTTTCTAACCTAGGGATAAAAGAATCCTCTAGTTCAAAGATACAGAAGAAGAGTGTTTTTCATTAAAAATTCTTTCCCCCAATACCAATAAGTATAAAAATCCTCTTTTCATTATATTGAACATCTGAGGAAATAGATTTGCAAAGCAATTCACAGAACATCTGTAGAATCTTGTCAAATAGCCATGGGCAATTACAGTTGCAGGCAGAATGAAATTCATTAGTATTACTGGCTTGAGTAGTTATAATAATTAGATATTTCCCTCTGGTGAAATGAAGATCGTCTTTAAAACTCCCAACCTCTGCTTGTTTTGCATAAAACAAAACAAGCAGCTATCCATCTAGGTACAGTAGGTGGACTAGAAACACTATTACTTAGGGATGATGAATGAATGTGGCTTAATAGAGAGATTTGCACTTTTTCATCTGTCGTCATCTTTTTTAACTAAGTGTTGATGTTTGTTTGTCTTCAGCTATCTAACCAACTGTCCCATGGAATTGAAGCTATAATGATGAGACATGGAATTGCTGAATGATTTTCCAATAGAGATTTGGGGTGGGGGGGAAATACTTCCAGGGAGACCGTAAAACAATATATTGTTTCTATTTATGTATTAGATAATGGTGCCCAGGGGAGCTATTAACATCTCTGTTTGGGGTAATGGAACCTAACAGGAATTTGAGATCAAAGGACACATTTGCAAAGTTATTTAAGCATGTTTTGTTTTATTCTTTGAGAAAGTTGCAGAGCCTACATGGTTACCTGGAGCAGAACATTAATTCTCTGGATCTTTAGAATAAGGAACATATTCTAGTGTAGTATGCTGGAAAAACAGGGTCTCCTCTAGATATGTCAGAGGCTCATCTTTAGGAACAATTGTTAGTAGAAATAATGCTCCATGAAGACTATATGCTCAGGGATGAATCTTGATTGACCCTGTTGAAGTCAATGAGAGTTTTGCCAGTTACTTCAGTGAAGGCAGGATTTCACCCTTGGTCTCTGGACAGTACGTAGGCTATTCTGGTTGTTCTCAAATTAGTGTAGGACACCATTTTCCTCACCTCTTACAGTGGCTTGCCCATTGAACAGCACTAATTTCAGTCTTAGTCAGAGCTCCTCATCTCCTGACCCTGTAGGAAAGGGCCATGAATGCATTGGAGTGTCAAGGTAGGGATTTGGGAGAATATCTGTTGGGTGGAAAAGCAGCTGCTTTTGGATGGTGGGTTGGACCTTGCCCACTCTCTGGGATCTAACAAGTCCTAACCACACAACTGTGCATATTCTCTTTCATTTAGTTGGAAAATCAGGAACCTACTGTCAAACCAGTTAAAATTAATTTCAGCTCAATGAAACATACTCTCTGAAAGTTTTCACATCGTGTTAATGTTTCACTCTTTAAAAATGATGTCCAAATTGGCTCTTTCGACTCTAGATGGTCCTTAAACCATTAAATTCCTGATTCAGCATATGAGCAGTGGGAGCTACTCCTGATTAAGCACATTAATAACTTTAAAGTTACCTTGTTGATATGTGGACTAGGATATGGAAGGGTCAGAAGAAGTCAAGAGGTAGCCATTTTATTTGATTTGAGTTCCATGGAAAATTCCTGTGAGCAGAAAAGAAAAGAAATTCCCATTAAGTTAGGGGAAGGAGAGGGTAAAAAAAAATAAAGCTTTGAATACAGAGAAATCTAAATGGTGTTTTAAATTGGGTTGTTTATGGTAGGTGAATATGATGTCTTGTTTCAGCTGGGGAGCTGAATGTTGATTAGATAAAGAGAAACTTGGAGCCAGACACCCAGGAGTGTTGTACATGTTTATTGTTAATTTTATGTTTTTATGCGGTAACTCTTCTGAATGCTGAGAATAGAAGAATACGCAAGAGGGAGTGTAATCAGAGGAGTGATTGTATCTGAAGGATTATCTTCTATTTAAAAAGACTTAATGGAAATTTGAATGCACTATAGTTGAAGCCATGTCTCTCTAATATCCTGGGACTGACAAGGTGGGTGAGGTAATATCTCATATTGGACCAGCTTCTGTTGAGGAAAGAAACAAGCTTCAGAGCCACACAGAGCTCTTTTTCAAGTCTGTGTGGTTTGAAAGCTTGTGTCTCTCCTGAACAGAAGTTGGTCCAACACAAGGTATTACCTCCCCCATCTTGTCTCTCTCTAGTAATGGAAATGGAGCATTTTCAAAGAAAAACTGAAATCACATTTTAGGGAAAAAATAAATGTTAAGAATATGTTTGTCATGTATTACTCTACCTGTGTAAGTTGATCTGGAGGTCAGCAATTAAAATGAAAGGAATTTTTTTTGTTGGACTTGAGTACAATGTTGTCTGAGATTGTGTTTAGGCCCTGATTCAGGAACGTATTTCAGCATTACTGCAAGCTTAAGCAGATGTGTAGTCCATTGATTTCAAGTACCCTGAATAACTTCATGAGTTGGTGCTCTAGGAATTACAAGCCTGAATACTACTTATTGCCCTGTGCTCTATGCTACAGGTTCTTTTCTTGTTGTTGGCAGGCTGGTTCTGGGTGCAGGTTATGTCCAGTTTGGGTACAAAAGTGATCTATCTAAAGCACGGGTCCCCAACGCAGTGCCCACGGGTGCCATGGCACCCGTGGGGGCATCTAAATGCACCTGCGTCCTGGTCAGTGGTCGAGCATCCACCGAAATGTGGCAGCATTTTGGTGGCGACACCTCTGGATGATGCCACTTGCCGCCGACAAGTGACGTCATCCAGAGGTGTCACTGCTGAAATGCCACCAAAATTGGGTGGCATTTCGGCGGATGCTCGATCTCCAGATGAAAAGGTTGGAGACCACTGATCTAAAGAGTGCCCATGTAAAAATCAGCAGCACAGCCCTCCACCCTGCAGCAAACCAGCTAACCCACTGTAGATACATTTGGTGCACAATATGCTGGCTCAGCCCTGGCTCTCTTTAGTAGGACTAGCTGGGCAAAGAATGTTTTGCTTATATGGGGCTCTTTCCAAATAGAGTATACAGTGTAAATCAAGACACCAGTGGAGTTAGTTGAAGTTTGGGTGACTGTTATTTTCAAATAAACACATTTATTATAACAGTGTGGCCAACTGATTACATGTTCTTTTTATTAGCATAAATTTTAGGTGTTTGCTTTTCTTAACTTGCCCTACAGAGGTGAGGGCAGCAACTAGGAGGGGACCAGTGTTGCCAACTCCCACGATCATCGCAAATATTACAATATCTAGCAATTACCTAAAAGCCCCAACTCATGGAGTCATGTGATTATATGAGACTCTTAGTAGTAAAGTGTAGCAATTGAATAATATCCCTTTAAATAATTTGCAAGACTTTTAGTGGCCCTCTCTACCTTTCTGGAGATGCAAGAACCTTACCACAGCAGCTAGATGTCTATATGTAGCTAGACCTTGTATATTATATATGTTTACTAAACATGGATATTTGCATTAGTAGGAGCATTACCAGCTGATCAAGGGAAGTTATTATTCCTCTCTATTCGGCACTGGTGAGGTCCCATCTGGAGTATTGTGTCCAGTTTTGGGCTTTCCACTACAGAAAGGATATGGACAAATTGGGAAAGAGTTCAGCGGAGGGCAACGAAAATGATTAGGGGACTGGGGCACATGACTTATGAGGAGAGATTGAGGGAACTGTTGAGGATTTGATAGCAGCCTTCAACTACCTGAAGGAAGGTTCCAAAGAGGATGGAGCTAGGCTGTTTTCAGTGGTGGCAGATGACAGAACAAGGAGCAATGATTTCAAGTTTCAGTGGGGGAGGTCTAGGTTGGATATTGGGAAACACTATTTCTCTAGGAGGGTGGTGAAGCTCTGGAATGGGTTACCTAGGGAAGTGGTGGAATCTCCATCCTTAGAAGTTTTTAAGGCCCGGCTTGACAAAGCCCTGGCTGGGATGATTTAGTTGGGGTTGGCCCTGCTTTGATCAGGGGGTTGGACTAGATGACCTCCTGAGGTGTTTTCCAACCCTAATCTTCTATGATTCTATGACCCCAAGATGTCTGTGGGATGTCTTCATATTTCATATGTTATGTAAAGAGCAAAAGGCACAGCAGTATTTTTCTAGCCTTCATGGTTAAGGTAAGAAGCTTGAAAACCGTGACCCTAATGTCTCAAAACCCAGAAGACAAATGTAAAGACCAATGTGTATTTCTTTAGAAGTCATGAGATTTTAAAAATACCTTGGGGAGCTGGGCTAATTCATTGTTTTTGAATGTTTGGGATTGGCAAAAATATCGGTAGAAAACCTTGATGAAAGAGAGGGATAGTAGTCATGAGTCAGGGAGAATAAGATGGGGTTACCCTTGTTCAGATTTTAATGCACTCTTTTTTTTGTATCTTGTTCTATATCTCACTGATATCTCATCCCAGCTATTATGCAAGTGTGAATCAAATCTTAGTCCCAAACATAATAAAAAATTTCCCATCGCAAAGCAAACAGACTCTGCAGGTTATCTGACGCTGATCTAATGTTAGTGAGAAGGCAGAATGATTATTGCTGCTACGATACAGAGTGGCTGACCACAGTATTGCTCGGCAGGACCACATAAGAAACAGCACAGTGCCAGTGCTTCTTGCCATTATTGGATAACAACATGAAAATACTGAGCAACAAGGTGGGACTCTCCTTCCTTTCCTCTCCTCACAAAGCCGACTAATACCTATTTGTCCTGTTCTCAGCACTAAAAATAAATACTGAAGTGACCGGTCTCTGTCTCTTTCTCTGCTGAGTCACAGACATCTCACTTCCAGAGCAAAGTATTTATTTTTTAGCTCTTGATTAAATACCAGGGTATGTTCTCCTGTCACATACAAGTAACTCCTAGGGTCCTCCCTTGGAAGTACTCAAATATGATAGTGAAACTTTTCCTTTTCTGTAAATAAAAAGAAATATTACTGAGTTCTTTATACAGTCTTGTTCAACTGTAAGCCTCAAAGTGCTTCCAAAAGAAACTATCACTGTGCCCATTTCACAGATGGGAAAAGTGGTGCATGGGATGGTAAACTATTTTTTATATCTTTTCCCACCCACTCCCCAACATAATTTAGCTGTCACTAGCAGTTGATTGATACGTTAGCCATGGTTGGTGTTTGTGTGGTATGTGTTGTGTTTTTTTTTTTTTTTAATACCATTCAAGTAAAGTTGTACTTGCAAATTTTCATCACCTGTTACGATTTACTTTTTGACGCCATCTTCCAAATGGCATTTGCTACAACAACCACAGAGAAAATTCTTGTACCTTTGTTGGCATACTATGTATTTTCATAAGCAATCTACTGCAGTGGGACATTAATTAATGTCTAGTTAGTGCCAAAACAGGGTTATTTTTTCTTCAGTTTTTCAGGACTCATTCTTAATAGTATGCAGTTGTCTGACTGTTTTTAATCTTTGCCTTGATGAACAGTAGCTACTCATTAAAATAATATGGAAATTACTATACTAACTATGCACAGTAATATTTATTTTATAATAAGCACAATAACTTCCTCAAGGATACTTCAAGTGTATGGATTTTCAACTTGATTATGAGTACTTCT
The DNA here is from genome assembly GCF_003597395.2 of Chelonoidis abingdonii. Taxonomy (NCBI): domain Eukaryota; kingdom Metazoa; phylum Chordata; order Testudines; family Testudinidae; genus Chelonoidis; species Chelonoidis abingdonii. Next base: position 12,980,872 of record NC_133790.1, on the reverse strand, counting down.
GCTAGCATCTTAATATTAAGTTGTATCTACTACCGTATGACCCAATTTGCTCAGCTTTGCTATAAATTGCTTCTGTATTTCATAGACTTATAGCCTAATTCAATACAAGTATCATTATAAAGTCAATGTGAATAAGCATAGTTTCTGATGCTGCTCTTTCATCATTGCTTAAGTATAAATGATCAAGATTTCTAATACTTGTGGCTGGAGTTCTAATTTGTGATTAACTGCAGCAGGCTGTGATACATAAACAATATAAAAAAAAAAAAAAAGTGTAGAATTCTGTTCATTTATAACCCTACTATTTAGACTATGGAAGATCAGTCTATCTGTTTTACACACAATGGCATTACAGTAATGCTGGTTTAAATGTTGAGACAGATTTTTTTTTTAATTAATTTTATTATTCCTTCCACCAAGATGCTACTAGTCATTTCAAAGAACATATTTATATCTTTGGATGTTTAGCTTATATTGCTCTGTCTTGATGTGAGCTTTTCAGTCAAAGCAATAATAGGCCCTTGGATGCTACAAAATTGCCTATAAATTAATAAAAAATTAGCCAGGTTCACCTGTATGCTCAGACTACTTTGGGTCACTCTGGCAATGCAGAGCAGCTCTACATTTGACTTATCCTATGGTGGTACAAAGCAGCTGGAGGAAATGGCCCAAACAGTGCATATAGCACTGTTGAATAAACTCTCTTTTGCTGTTCCTAGCATATCACCTGACATTATAAAAACACATTTTTATATATTTAACATCATCATAAATGCTGAGGCAAAGCAGAGTTTGGGGTGGAGGCTGACAGCTCATGGACCCCCCCCCCCTCCCCGCCATCTAATAACCTTGTGACTCCCTGAGGGGTCCCAACTCCCAGTTTGAGAATCCCTGTTATAAAGCTTTCCCATTCGTAACAGTTAATCAGTAGAGGACAGATTTACAAGGGTATTTTGGTGCCAGTGGATGCTGATATGTGTTCAGTGGGATTTACAAAAGTCCCTAAGAGTTAGGTGCCTAACTCTCATTGACTTGCCTATAACAATCTATGCATACATGAGGCTGAATCCTGCTGCCAGTGAAGTCAAAGGGGGTTTGCTATGACGTCGATAGGAGTAGAATGGGGCCTTGATTCATGGCCCGTTAATTCCAATGGAAGTGATTGCATTGACTTCAGTGGGCATTGGTTCAGGCTGTGTGTGTGTGTTTCCTTGCATACTCTTATGAGAAAGATTTGCAGCATCCTATGGATATTGACCTTGCAATGAATTAGCTCTGCCCCAAGGGAACTGTAGCCTTCATGAACAAGCATTTTAGTCATCTCAATAATACCTTCTCACTAGAACACTTTACAATAATACCTGTTGTTAAACTGCTCTGCCTTGGATGGTAATTGTAATGAGGAAGGATTAGAAGAATGAAATGGCATTGTCTAATTGTACGTGCAGTATATAAAGGTTAGTAAGCCTGTATACTGCTTGCTGATGTAATGATAGCTGTGCCTTCACAAAAAACATTTTCCCCCTGCTATCTTCCCATTATTCATCCTTGTTATACAGATTACGGTATTTCGCCTAGTACAATGCTTGGTAATTCTTCTTTCTTTCTGCGTTTAAATCTTGTGTAGCTCATCAGCTCTTGCCAGCGCATTTGTCGTCTTTATTATCGATCCACCTCTGTCTGATCCCTCTTCTCCATGAACAGATAACTTTTCTCATTCATTTAAGCAAAGAAAGTGACCTGGACACAGACCCAGGATTTGGACGCTGGTGATATCTGGAGCAGAATCAGGATGTATTTATAGAAATTTACCTCTGGCCTCAGCCTCTGTAATGGGCCAACCGTTCCTGCAAGTTGCAGTACAAATACTTGACAGCAGAGGTCCAGTTTTAATGAAACATTTCCCTTCCTTGCACTTCCTTGCCTTCTTCCCCTTTGGCCTCCTCAGGGCTTGTCTTCAAGTAGCTGGAGTCCACATAGCTTAGGTCAATTTCCCATTGTGTCTTCACTGTGCCGCATCAACAGGAGACACTCTGGTTGACTTCCCTTACTCTTCTTGGAGAGCTGGAGTATCGGGGTCAACTGGATTGCAGCAGAGTCGATCTCCCTGGAATGAAGACCAGCCCACAACTCATATTTCATAATATTCTTCTATTTTCTCTGTCTTACCCTCTTATGCCATTTCCTTCCCATCTAATGTGATTCTATTAGCCTTCATTTCTCCATTGGTCTCTTTGGTTTCAGCCAATGACTTTATCTTCCAGCTCTTGAATAACCCATACTTTAACCTACAGCAATTCAGAATATTCATCGAAAACACCCACAGTGCTGCAACTTTACCCATAACCCTGATTTTTAAAATTTCGCATAAAATGGAGCCTGTTTTATATGTATTTATATATTTTTCTCTTTTGACACTCGAATTATTTTGAATGCTTTCTGTATTTTCTTTCAGTTTTGCATCGTCACACACTGAGCCATCATTAGTGTTTATTCTTGAACTATCTAAGTCTGAGAGAAGAGGCAAAGGTATCTCATCATCCTCAATCTGCTGTCCATCATTCTGACATGAGTCTCATTCATAGTTATGCCAGCAGCAGATTGTCATATGTAGTTTTAACTACTTCTTTGGTTTGCTAAAGCTTCTATCTTCTTTGGATTTTTTCTTTCGTTGGTTTCTAAATTGATTTTCAGTATCCTCCCTCTGTGCGTTTTCTTTTATGATGCTTAATATGACTCGTTGCCAAGGTCTAGTACAAATATTTTTTCTGTGTCACTTATTGAATGACAACTTTTCAGATTGGTTTCCATTCTATGCATCCGATGAAGTGGGCTGTAGCACACGGAAGCTTATGCTCAAATAAATTTGTTAGTCTGCAAGGTGCCACAAGTACTTCTGAACATTGCTCTTCCAGATTCTTATCATTGCTGTTAATTTCACTATATATGATTTATTATTATTATTTTATTATTGAAGTGCATTAAGCCACCCAAGGTCACTCTTAGTGAGCATTAAGTGTATCCACATGGGGAATTAGTGCAGAGTAGCGAGTGCACTTTAAATTCACAGCCTAGCTTACTGCATGCTAACTTTCCTGTGTAGACAAGCCCTTAGCTATGCCTTTCAGTATGGTGTGCTAGTAGCCAGTGACAATGGTCTGAGTCTCATTTACACTGAAGCTGTATTCGGGCCATGTAAGGAGCATTAAAGTGGATGTAAATGGTGTACTCCCATTCTAATGCCCTGGCTGGTGTAAAGGGGCCTTAATGTAAGTGAGATTCAGACCCTAGTGTCTCTAAACAAGCTGCTGAGAGTTTAGTTCACATTTGGAAGGTGACCTTTGCAGCTATAAAGGTAAGGAATATATTTTTATTCTTAAATGAAAACTTAAATTCTGGAGAATCTTATTTACGCTTTGTGTTGCAGTAGCGTCTAGGTGCCCCAGCCACATACCAGGACTCCATTGTGCTAGGTGCTGTACTAAAAGAGAACAAAAAATGGTGTCTGCCCCAAAGAGCTTACTACACCACATGGGCCACATAAAGACATCAAGTGTGCCAGATCCGGCCCAGGAGCTGGGTATTTAACACCATAGCCTCATTAGCTAAGCACCCAGTCCTGTGCCAGTATGCTTTATGGTCAGCGTAAAACCTGGTGAGGATTTTGTGGGGAGCAATCCAAAGTCTTAGTCCAGATGCTGGAGGAGATATCATTAAGTATCGAGACCATCTGCCAAGTACTGAGTGCTAGTGAGAAGGCTGAAATGAGCATACAAAGAAGGGATATGTTTATCAATGTATCTTGCCCTAAATCTTCACATTATGCTTGGAACAAGATTTTCTTCTATTGTGTGTTTTTTCTTTTTCTCCCCACTTCGAGGCATAAGATGAAGTTGTCAGCCATGAACCAACAGCGGCAGCCACATTACAGCATATGGATGTCACACAGCACTGCTAAATTAAGTTATAATGCTAATGTAGCAAGAATGTATCCAGGAGAGCCTGACAAAACTTCAAAGCAGTTGGGATCATGATGACTAAAATGGGACTGTGACACTCTCAGGAAAGTTACAATTTGTTTCTTTGACAGTCAGAACAATAGGTGAAGGTTATACAGGTTTTCAGAGGAATGATGGCCAGGATTCTTTTCATCCTGCTCAGGGCTATGAGAATTGTTTGTTCTTTAAAGTCCATGAGATTCTCTTTAGATGATGCCTACTAGTAATTATGGCCGTTGAGCATCTTACTGCGCAAGTGTTCGAAGAAGATGTACTAAAGGGAAAATATATTAGGGCCAGATTTTGGCTGGTCCCTGCATAGGTAGGCAGAGGCCAACCACAATAGGAGAGTGCCCATACTTTTCTTTCAATGGAAAATGCTCCTTGCTAGCACGTCCCTGGGGCTCAGACCACCTAAGAGGTGGCGCAATGATCATACATCAGTCAGGAAAGTCTTGATTTTATCAAAGTGCAGGTCCTGGGACAGTCTCCCTGATTTGCCCTACACAAGGGACAGCTCTGCCGACAGCAGAACCCCTCCGTCAGCATAGGTAATATCTATACTTGAAACACTACGGTATAAACAAGCTGTAAAGCTTCAGCAGAAGCCAAATGCCCTGAACCCCTAAATAATCCACCTGACCAATTGTAGGTTGAGATGACCAATGGAATTCTTCCTGACTCATTCAGTGCTCTGCTTCATTCACAACATACATTACACGTTCTGCAACAAATAGAGAGAGAGTCCTAAAAACAACAGTCTCCTTTATGACACAGTCCTAATCTGCTCCCAGAGCAGGTCCACCCTGTTTGCTGGGTGCATGTGAGATTTGGCTCCACTGGGGTATGCAGAAGTCGAGGGTGGCCAATGGCCTCTCCCACTTTGGAAGACCTACTGCAAATGATAGAGGTAGACTCTGTCTTTGCATATCACAGGAACATGGACCTCAACTGGGACAGGTGCACAAGGGTGATTAGGGCTCCTTTCATCCTGCCACCTCTCCTACACAACTACAAAAGGCCAACTGCCCATCTATGCCTAAGCATTTTTAATAGTTGCTTGCAAGTTTCTTGCTCCAATACCTGCTGAAGTACATGGAAAGACAACATTGTGGGAGGGCCTATAACCCTTAACAATAGAGATGCTCTTGCATCTGCAAAATTCCTTTTGGTGCATTTCGAAGCTATGATAAACCCCCAAATGTGCTGTTTTAAGCCAGTCCCTTCCCAATGCCCCTGCAGATACCGTCTCTGTCATTCCTCATGTAACCACTTGTCTGCTCTGCTGGATTTGCCTAGCTGTAATGTTCTGCCTATTCACCTCTATGATTTTAATGTTTTTCTTTCATCCTTACAAAAAATCAATATCAGTAGCTGCATTGTTCCTTTCTTTTTCAGATGGCTATGATATTTTCGTTGCTTTTTGGTTTCAATCTATATGTAAAACTGTCTCCTCTGGCAAGAACATGTCATAAACAGATGGTTAAGGGTTAATGTCTCTTTTACCTGTAAAGGGTTAAGAAGCTCAGTAAACCTGGCTGACACCTGACCAGAGGACCAATAGGGGAACAAGATACATTCAAATCTTGGTGGAGGGAAGTCTTTGTTTGTGCTTTGTGTCTTCATTCGTTGTTCGCTCTCGGGACTGAGAGGGACGAGACGTACACCCAGGCTTTCCCAAACTTTCTGAATCAGTCTTTCATGTTTCAAACTAGTAAGTAATAGCCAGGCAAGGCAGATTAGTCTTGTTTGTTTTCTTAACTTGTAAATGTGTCTCTTTGCTGGAAGGATATTTTACCTCTGTTTGCTGTAACTTTGAATCTCAGGCTCGGGGGGGGTCCCCACTAGTCTATATGAATCTGAGTACCCTGTAAAGCATTTTCCATCCTGATTTTACAGAGAGAATTTTTACCTTTTTCTTTCTTTAATTAAAAGCTTTCTTTTTAAGAATCTGATTGGATTCTAAAACAAGGAAAAATCAAGGGATTGAGTCTAAACTCACCAGGGACTGGAGGGGCGAAAAGGAGGGGGATGGTTAAATTCTCCTTGTTTTAAGACCCAAGGGGTCTGGGTCTTGGGTTCCCCAGGGAAGGTTTTGGGGGAACAGAAGTGTGCCAGACACAGACTTCTGGCTGGTGGCAGTGTACTGGATCTAAGCTAGGAATTAAACTTAGAAGGGTCCATGCAGGTCCCCCACATTTTTACTCTAAAGTTCAAAGCAGGGGAGAAAAACCTTGACACATGGCTTAAAAAAATCACAACTGGAATTGTAGACTTCAGTCTAGTTTGTCATTGTGTCTCAGCCTTGGAATAAGAAAACGGCATAACTCACATACCATCATATTCTCTTATTTTAATCAAACCTTTGAAATAATGTCACTTTGTTTCCTGGTAAATATTCTTCTCTAGAAAGCACAGTCCCTGTTCAATTATTGCACAGACCTGTGGAGCTGAGTCTCTTGGGGTACAGTGGGAGCCTCTGTCTCTTTCTAGGCACCTGTGCTTGAACATTTTTCTCTTAAGCTTCTAGAACTGTGAGCTCCAAAGGAGGGGTGTGAGGATGAGAGTAAGGCAATAAGGTGCCCAAATTCAGTAGGACTTAAGTGCCTAATTCCCTGCAACACCTTTGAAAAATTCAGCCTTTATGCCTAAATCAGGTCTGCTAGAAACTGGGCAACAGCAGAATCCCATTAAAAGAATAACATCTAAATGGAGCCTAAGTTCCAGGAGCAAATGTCTGTTTAAACTGATAATATCAATAGTGCCATTTTCTTTGTAGATTTTCTGAAACATAAAAATAAAACTATCCCAGACACGGCGTGTGAACTGAAACTATGTCAATAACCAGACAAAGATCAAAAGGCCTAATTTGCAACTATTTTTTTCCCTTATGAAATACATCAATTAAGCCAAGCTGAATTCCACTTATCATTTTTAATAGTATTTGACCTTTATCAAAGTGTGTTCAAAATACAGAAAGATCAAGCTGAAAATTATTAGGAATAATTGGCAGATTGGTCAAAGTTTGGATCAGAAGTTGAGATCGGTAAAAGTTAATCATTCCTGTGTGGATACTTATGCCTCTCAACCAGTTAAGGTTCACATCCAAGACTCCATATGGAACAAATACTCAAAATGAGGGCAACTGTTTATGCAGGAAAGTTAAAATGTTGCGGGAGTCATTATATAACTTGGTTTTATGATTCTGTATTTCCAACGAAAGTACGTACTCTTCAGTATAGATGTAAGAGGAACACCAGATTTACATGGAACATAAGTAACTCTGGGACTAGAGTAAAAAGCGTTTCTTAAAACGAGGGATATCTGAGAGGCAAGTGAATGTGCGCTGTCATAGGACAGCTAGAAACTAAGATTTAGGTAGATTAGCTTCATATAAAACTCCCTTTATAACACAATAAAAAGATCTGGTTTTCTCCAATTATATTGAAGAGAAAGATGTGTGCAAGGACAGAATTATATCAGAAAGAAGATAAACTGCTGCTTGCGCCTAGTGAACCGAACGACAGTTCAAAGTATCAAATTTGGGCACCTGTCCTTCAGTCTTCACTAGAGCATCGTGAAAATTTTTCAAAATTTTCAAAAAGTCAAATAAAATTTTGTTTCAGATCAAATGGAACACTTTGTTTGACCTGAGATGAAATGGTTTTTTTAAGTTTCATTTTGAAATGTGATTCAAATTTATTTTTTTAAAAAAACACCTTTCAAATCAGAAAAATGAGAAGTTCTGATTTTTCTTAATTTTTGTTTTTGCATGAAAAAAATTCAGTGAATTCAACTTGAATTCACAAAAAAGTATAGTCTATCTCAATCTGCATTTTTTCCCCAGTGAAAAGTGTTCTGGCTGAAAAACTTCATCCAGCTCTTGTCTTTGTTCAATCAGAACTTTTCCCGGAGGTCAGTGTGGTGGATCCTGCTGTGGTTTAGGGTATTTAAGAACTATACCTCTCAACCTGCCATTGTGCCTTTTACTATTATTTGTCTTCACCATGTACATTCAGAGAATTGCACTCCCAGAAATAGCTTTTTATCATCCTATAGATCAAAAGATTTCTAGCCATTCAGTAGACTTTGAGACTCTCTTGCATCAGTTCTTTGTTTTGGGAGAACAGAATGCTTACTTAAAGGGAAGGTAATTGGAACAGTCTGTACAGAGACAGCAAAAAAATTATAAAAATACATGTCTTCCAAAGTATTCATCCACCCTATTTGTTAAAAACTGAGGCTGAAAAAGAAATGCACCCATTGAGTTGGCAGAACTATCCTTTTAGAATGTAAAGAACTTAGGGACTTTCTCACTCAGCCTGACTCTCCTATGCTGATGTGCTACAAGCATAAAGGTTTTGAAGCTTTGGTTGATGAGAGGCTACTGCTCAGAAGGATGTGAAAGTGTCAAATACTCTATCCGGAATTCCACGGTTGTTCCTGACCTTGTTTAAGTCAGTACATGAGAAGAACAAAAGCTGACGTAGAAATCGGTGGCAGAGTGGTTGGTATTTTTTTTAAATTAAGTTTGGCAGATGGAAGTCAGGAAGGTGAGTAGCTGGGGGAACTTTTATTGTCTCATTCCAGAACAATGGGGGAAATTGTTCTGGGTTTGTTTTTGTTTTAATTACAGAGATTTGAAAAATTCCCATTGACTTCTCTGGGAAATGGATTGGAAGTTTGTTTAGTTAAATACTCTGATGTAATCTTGCTTCGAAAGGCTGGCTGCTGAGATTCACCAAACCCAAGAGTTAAAGGGAAACCTCATAAATCAGCAGATAATCTTGAATTCTAGTGACGTGCTTAGAAAGTTCAGAAGTGCTCGAGTCAAACAACTTCTGTATATTTTTTTCAAATTAATTGAAAAGGCATTTGTGTATTTGTTACTACTACAGTATAAAAGCCATGGAGGCTTTCTGGAATATTGGCCCCAGGCATGATAAAGGCCTGGCACTTTATTTGGATATTAATCTCTCCAGATTCCTGCAAAGAAGCAGCTCAGAGCAGTAGGAATTGGGTTTTGAACACTGTGTTCTTTGTAAAAAATATATCTACATTGATTCCAGTGCAACCCTGAAGTTGGAAAGGCCTACACAGCATGTCACAGCATTAATTAGTTCTGTTTATCACTCATTCTCCTTCCCTTGGCTACATGCTCAATATTCTGCATGTGAGCAGTGGATCAAATGATCTCTGGTGTTGAAAGAGTTAAGCCCTAATTCAGCAAAATGCTTCAACATTTGTTTAAATCCCACTGATCTCCATGAGACTTAAGCACGTGCTTAAATGCTGTGCCAAATCAGAGTGCCAGTTAGTGTTGGCAAAACACTTTTAGATCTGTGGATCAGAAGCACTACATAAGGACCAATTATTATGGTTATTGATGATTATTATTGAATTGTCATTTTCATTACTACAAAGTAGTAGTATTATGTAAATAAATAACGGTGCGTGCAACCTGTTAGCTTTCAGTACTCCCAGATTCTGCTCCTGGTCTGTCTTGCTGTGTTTTTATTTCAAGCAAGTCAAAAACCTGCCACTTATTTTAGTTTAATCCTTTCTCTCAACCTTAGAGCCAAATTGTGTTTTCTGATGGAGCAGTCATTGGAGCTGTGGACCTGGGACACAGAATTTAGCCAATTTAAGATCAAATGTTTTGATGTAGGGGTAAAAGCAGAGATGATAGAGGCACAGAACTACAAGATCTAATCCCAGTCTCTGAAGGTGAGTTTTATATTTGGGACATTGTGACAATGTAATGTAAAGTTCTACTTGGAGATTCATTGCACCTTCTTATACCAAGGTGCCCAGCAGTGTGCTGCCTACTCAGCAAGAACCGTGGTACAGGCACATGGCCCTGATCTTCTCGCAGATACAGTAACAATGTTTTGGCTGTTTTTGTTTGGTTTGGTTGTTTTTTAATTATAGAGATTTGAAGAACTGCATTTTAATGACCCCTTTTTTTAATGCGTTTGTTCTGACTGGCACAGCAGTTAAATTAAGCAGCACTTCTTGTTAATCTGGCATCTTGCCTCCCACTGTAATTTAGCAAAGGCACTATCTATGGTTTTAAAGCTTTGCAGAGAACAATTTCATTTTTTACTCTTTTAAACCTCCACTAGTCTAATTATACATAGCACGTGATTTTTACCACCACCGATGGGCAGAGGCATGCCATTTCTGTTCCTGTACAGCTGTCTAGCTCTGTAAATACATCTTTGAGCACTCATTTACGCTAGTTACCAAGAAATGATATGTTGCAGTGAGTGGTGATCTCATGCATTATAATGGACTTTCCTCAGCCTTGTATCAAAATCTACTCTATTTTACTGGTAAGGGAGGAATGCAGTTGTAACAGTGTGAAGGTCAAGAACTGGTTGGCAGGAGAGACAACATCTGTTATTCCATGTAGTGTGGTATAGTAGACTGTGCCGGTCTAACAGACTTTCAGCCAAGGGCCAGCTGAGGTTTCTCCTCTTTGGTCAGATAATTGCATTTATTAGTCTTTAATGTTATACTCTGGAAGTTTATAAAAGAGAATGAAGTGCATTGCATTAGCAATTTTGATTATTCAAGAAATAGTTTAGAGAAAACAACCTGCATTTAAATGACTTCAGCAAATGTGTTGATGCAGCATCTGAAAAATTCCATCTCCAGTAACCAAGGAGATGGGCACACTTTAGTTTTAACTGAAATGTTACTGTCAAGTTACAGTGTGTTCTCTCTGTGTGTTTGTATGAGAGAGGTGGTGGGGGTTCTGCAGTAAATTTCTGTGGTGAGATTCAAATAAGTTGACTGGGCTGCATCTACTTGAATGTTCTCATGTGTTTGTGGAATTATCTGTGTGAGAGAGAGAGATGGGGCACTCACCCTGTCATGGCAGTGAGCATTCTCATTGCTGAAATTAAACACAGCTCCAGATACCTGCATGCTTGTATGTGCCAATATCCAGAGATCAAGGTGTCAGCAAAAATGCATTTAGAATAGCATGGTGTGTAGGTGTAGTACACGGTTTAAAAATTGTAACTTTATTTCCAAAAATAAATGTCTTGGGGGGAGACTTTCAAAAGTTCCAAACTGATTTAGGAGCGTAAATCCTATGGATTTTTTTTTTCAATAGCACTTTTGCTTTTAAGCTCCTTAGGCACTTTTGAAAATCTGACCCTTAATTTGTACCACAGGCACTTTGTCTTCATTGGGGAGAATTTGAAATGCTTTTAAAAGGCTATTTCTTAAGTTAGCCCAGAGCACAAAAAAAAGAAAGTATCTGTCTGGAAAATGGCTTAGTCACTGAAAACCACTGTTTTTATAAGCTGATAACTCAAATGGAATTATATCACTTTAAAAAATGTCTCTATTGGGCTCAGAAAATAAGCAGTAAGTAAAAGATAGTGGGTTAGGTTTGGGGCTGATTTACTCTGGTGTAAATCCAAAGTAATTTAATGATCTAAACCTGTATAACTCATAGCAGAACATAGTTCAATCAGGATATAGTTTCTAAACTCAGAAGCACCTTAGAATATGGGCTCATAATGGACTGATGTAGCGCATACTATTACAACCCTGAAACAATCTGAAGGAACGTTATTGTAGACTGGAAGAACAGTCCCACCACTGTAGGTAATGAAATAATACAATGCATTCATAATCCAGTACCTACCATCTTAAAAGCACCTCCAGGGAAGTCTTAACGTGCAATAGCAGTAGAACTGTTGTGCAAACTGGTGGCAAAATTCTGCCCTTCTGGATGCGAGGCATGGAAGGGGTGAGCAAGACAGTTGAGTGAAAGCAGATATACAGAGAATGCCTGAGCCATCTAGCATGTGCACGATAAGACATGGAGGCAGTGCAGGACCACTGAGAGTGGGTTCGGGCCCTGGTGGAAAACAAATTTTCGGGCCCCTCAGCAAGGGTGGACTAGCTAAACAGGGCCAACAAAGTGGGCCCCCTTCTGGACCGCCAGGCCCCGGTAATTTGTACCGGCTTCCCTCACCTCTCGTCGGCCCTGAGTGCACCCTGACTGCTGCTCCATAGGGCTCTGACCCAAAGCCCACTGAAGTCAGTGAAGGGCCTAAAAGAGCACAATGCACTTCCCTCAAAACCTGCTGCTGGCATCTTCTATTAACCCCTTGCATTTGTCTTACCATACTCCCTTGGGACCATGGAACACTGCTAAAATGGGTAAACTGGGCACTATACTACGCCTGGCACTTGAAGGATGATGATGTTATAATAATAAATGGAGATATACCTATCTCTTAGAACTGGAAGAGACCCTGAAAGGTCATTGAGTCCAGCCCCCTGCCTTCACTAGCGGGACCAAGTACTGATTTTTGCCCCAGATCCCTAAGTAGCCCCCTCAAGGATTGAACTCACAGCCCTGGGTTTAGCAGGCCAATGCTCAAACCGCTGAGCTATCCCTTCCCCTGGTATATAATACTGTGCTTCCATAGTGCACTTTACTATGGAGATCAGTATCATTATCCCCATTTTACAGATGAGGGAACCAAGGCACAGATAGGTGAAGTGACTTACCCAAAGCCACTCAAGAGGCCAGTGGCAGAGATGGGAATAGGACCTAGGTCTCCTGAGCTCAGTCCAGTGCTCTATCCACTAGACCACCCTGCCTTCCATATTAGACCACACTAGATGAATTAAGTAATGCATTGCTTGAACCTTCTTCCTCTCTGTTGATCCCTGAAAAACCAAGCAGATGGTGTCTTGTGTTCCAGAGCAGTAGCATGAAAGCACAGGGCGGAGGGATCAACATTCAGGAATTTGAGCTCAAACCTTGGATATTTCTTAATATTTTCTGCAAAATATAAATTGGCTTGCATTTTTTTTTGAGGCATGCTTCAAACTAAATCTGACTACACTGACGTTCACTATGTCTATATCAAGAACTTCAAAATTCAATTCAGGGACCTCTTGTTGTTGCAAACCACTTCACTGGTGCATTTATTAGTGAGTTTATAGACCCAGCACTATATTAGAATTGCTAAGAGATCCTGAATGAGTTGATCTGTTCTCTCTAAAATATGTTCTTCAGCTTTTCAAACAAGAAGCATTTTGCTACCCAGTTGAAAGCTGAAATGTGTTCTCCATAAATCTTAAAACCAAAAGGTTCATATTAATAAGAAAAAGCACCCAGCCCTTGGCAATCAACAATTTGTATCCGTCTCTCCCCATCATAACAACAGCCTCTCTGCTTTATAAATTAATTTGTTCACTGTCTTCTACTGCTTTCTCATTATGTTCTTGTGTTTCATAGATAATAACCATATTCATCAAATCTCACTTTAATGAATAGGTGTCATCAGTTTATTCCAGAGATTGGATCATTCTTTCATTTTTCAAGTCGTAGTTTATTAGATGCATCTGTGAAACGATGCTCCTTACACCAGGTCAATATTATTTTGAGGTCAAACACTAACTATGAAAAAGCCAAGCTACTGTTTGCCATCTTTGGCTATTTAGTGGCCCATGGGAAATGAGGTAGCTATCTCGTGGCAGTTGCTAGTGCACAGTTATGATTATCACTGGAGCCTGTTTGTAGTCTCAGAGGCATCAAGGCAAGTCTCAGAGGCATCATGGACACGAAGGCTGAACTCACCTTTCAACCTTACAGATGATCCAACCAAACTGGGCTTGAAGCATATTTCTTATCACACTGTGGGGGAAGCATGCACTGCTACTGCCTTCGTTTTACCTGCTCTGTTAGTAAACAAAGGGCATCCGTGTCCATGACTCTCAGGCTGACACCAGTACTAAATTCACATCAAAATAAGAAAAAGGAAAAGAGAAGACAAAGACGGATTAGTGAACAATGAAAAGTTTTTTTCAGAATGATGGATCCCATCTAGTAGTGCTCTCTTGAATGAAGACTGCATATACGAATAAATGTGTTTTAAAGATAGGATGACCAGATGTCCCATTTTTAAAGGGACAGTCACGTTTTTGGGGGCTTTTTCTTATATAGGTGCCTATTATTCCCCCCACACTCCAGTCCCATTTTTTCACAGTTGCTATCTGATAATCCTAGTTTAAGATTAAAAAACCCCTCCATTTATCTTGTAAATTCCTTTTTTTTTTTTTTTTTGGGGGGGGGGGGGGGCAAGCAAATACCGGATCCATATAATAACATTCTCATCTGTCTGCTTGTCCATCAGAAATCTCTTTTCCAACTGAACTGCTGTGGCAATGCCACTCACTCCTCCAAAGCTCATATTCTGGAGGTGTCAAAAGCAATCTTGTTTTTTCACATCATCAACTAGTAAAAGTATATCTTGTTAAATACAGATGTAATGCCAAATTAATAGTACAAGTCTCCGCTTTATATTTTATCAGTTTATAGAGTGTTTGGTCCTTATAGCCAAAGTACAGCTCTCTGGTTTGCCCATGCAAACTCTCTCTCTCGCCCTCGCTTTTTTTGCTCAGAAGTTGGACCATGTCACCCTCTTGTCCACCATCTCAAACCTCTTGTGCAGCTTTGCATGGTCTTGCAGCCTGGGGTACCTCTTGGAGCTTATTAATTATGCTTCTTCCCCATCTCTTTCACTTTAGCAACACTGCCAGCATCACCACCACATGTCTTTTGTGTTCCCACTCCTATTTCTGTATCTTCTTCCATGCTTCCTAAGCATGGAATGACCCCACAGGCCCATTGGACTGGGCATCTCCTCTTCTGTGAGTGGCCAGGGTGGAAAGGATCTATTCCACCCCAGGCCAAAAGATTGAAGTGGAATTGCTCTGCAGACACTAATGCAGCCTGAACTTTGCAGTAGCTTGTGTTGTGGTCCTGTACTCTCCCATTTTGGCCAGCAGATCTGCATAATAGCAGTCCTCCCATTGCCATTTCAGATGGTTTAAATTAACAGGGCTCATTTCTTCAAAAAAGCTTAATCTGAGCTCTATTCAGGGAAATCTGTGCAAGCCCCAGAAATTAGTTTTCTGAGTCATATGCAGTTTTATGAAGGTTTTGTTGTATTGTTTTTTCATGGTATGCAAGCAGAACAAGGGACTTGCGGAGTCAGGCCCTTAAAAATTTAAGTTCAGTAATATGCCTCAAATTTGACACAATGCATTAATCATTATATGCAATGTTCACTGTGCAGACATCAATCTAAAAATCAGAGTTGCATCAATCCCATTTGGAGTTCGACGTCAAATGGCTTAGATTTATATCTCAAAAATACAATACATAGGGTTTCCAAACAGAGTAGGACTTCTAAGTACCCCATGCCTTGTCCAGGTGCACCCAGTGTCTCAGTCAGGAACATAAACTTGGATTTATTTATTTTGGAAATAGGGGGCTATGATTGCAGCTGGTTTCCAAATTGCCTTCCTTTCTATATTGTCCACGTGTTTCAATGCAGCCTCTGGGGCAACTCTGAGGTATCCAATGGCATCACCCGTATATTGCAGCAATCTTTAATCTTGCTGATACTTTCATAGCTTACATGAGCCTGTAAAGTACAGTTCAAGTTTTCACATCCTACACTAATGTGCCCCCAAAACATGCCTGCTTATTTATTTGCATGAGCTAAACTGTCCATTCGGGCATATGGCTATCTGCCCAGGAACACTGGGTAGTTGTGTTCCTGAACTAACCAATATTTGTTCAGCTGTCCCTTTAAATATGGAAAAACAGATGTGCAAAGTAGAAGCTTTGAGCCCTGTGTATCTGTAATGCTCCATCACCAAACACATACAGACACCGCATTCATGAGCAGAATCCAGTGACCTTCAGTGCCAAAAACACTCGGTTACACCACTTGAGCTAACCGAGAACTCCTTTACTGGGGAAGCTGTTATAGTCAATGCCAGCAGACACTAGAGGAAGCCATGATCGCATCTACCAGTCCAGTGTGTTGCATATCTGACAGGGAACTATCAGTTTAGGACAAAACAGTCAAAGCACTAGGGCTTGGAGATCATTTTTACCAAATCTAATTATGCTCATCTGAAACAAAATCAGATGGTTTTTCTGAAGACCTTCATGCCCCCGCCCCCCCCCCATTTCACTGGAGTGAAAGTAGACAAAGTCAGATTGTGGCTTAATTCCAAATGAAACAAATCAATCCCAAGTGAAATGTAGTCCAGTTCGAATGCCTCCCAACACAGCATGTATTATTTGGATATGTTTATAATGCTTGCAAATGGCTTGCCGATCTCTGATTTCGAATGATACAGGTATTTAGGTTAAAGCTTATAAACCAATTCAGTAATTTCACAGTCTTCAAAAAAATATACAGAGTTTTTTCTATATTTTGGAAAAAGACACATGAGCCTGCTGATACTTTCAAAACCAATACGCAGCAAGTAACAGTTAAGAAATTAAGTTTTAGGGTAACAAAATGCAGATTCATGTAAAGGTATTTCACTTTAAATCTCTTGGAGAAATCTCACCAACTGCAACACCATTGACACTGTAAGTGCATCGTCATCTCCAAGAAATGATATTTCATGCAGCAGAATCTTCACATGAAAGTTAGAGTTGTAAAAGGTGTGGTAGTCAAAACAGCACTGAAAAGAGGCAAATGGACAGATAAGGAGCATTTGGTTTGGAACATTCCAATATAGCAGAAACTGTAGGAGGTTAAAATAACTACCTCCTCCTTGTCTGTTCACAAAATGTCTTCTGTGTGTTTCAACACCTGCTTTCAGCTACCTGAAGGGGGTTCCAAAGAGGATGGATCTAGACTGTCCTCAGTGGTACCAGATGACAGAACAAGGAGAAATGGTCTCAAGTTGCAGTGGGGGAGGTTGGATATTAGAAAAAACTTTTTCACTAGGAGGGTGGTGAAGCACTGGAATGGGTTACCTAGGGAGGTGGTGGAATCTCCTCCTTCCTTAGAGGTTTTTAAGGTCAGGTTTGATGAAGCCCTGGCTGGGATGATTTAGTTGGGAATTGGTCCTGCTTTGAGCAGGGAGGTGGACTAGATGATCTCCTGAGGTCCCTTCCAACCCTGATATTCTATGACCTAATAATACCATAAGGCCTGTCACTTTCTAGAATTATAAAATACAGTCTCTGGTCATAGCAAGTATAATGAACCACAAGTGAGTGTTTTGTAGTATTCATAAAACAGCAAGGTACATCATTTTATAATTCTAGACTCAGAGGGGCACAAGGGAATCCTTATAAATCCACAGAAAGATGAGTTTGGGGAAAAAGAGAAACCTAGTAATGCCAGCTAACTGGAAAGAATACAGCAGCTTAGATACTAAGTTGATGGGCTCTATAAAATGCCTAATATGGATCGATAAATCAAACTAGGGCTGGTTGAATAACTTATGTTAGTGCTTGGTGAATTGTCTGGTAACCTTTGGTATAGATTTTCCATTTTTTTTTTTCTTATCACAATAGTTTTGTGATCGATTTACGTGACCAAATTCAGCCTCTGGCTTGTTTTGCTTATGCACTGGTGATTGCAAGTACTCTTTATTAGTTATTGGAGCAGTGTGGTTGTTTTGTGGAGTCGCATGTCATGGGAAAATCCATGCCACAGATTTTATATTTCTTACCTGCATGGCTGTAACTTCTATAGTCTGAATACATATTCTCAGGCAGGCCCCTATATTTGTCTCTGAGCATGTATATTCAGACAGGAAAAAATGTAGTAGCAGCAGTACTGGATTCATCCTGTCTGCATGGCAGAGCTATACCAGAGCCATGGACGCTGGAAGCTTTGGGCCCCAGCTTCAATGCAGTCCTTTGAGCGGGCTGCTGAGGAGTCTGACAAGCAAGCTTGCAGGAAATTAGGGAACCTGCTTGGGCTGTGTTGGTTCAGAAGATTAGTCAAAAGCAACATGTCTCTATGAAACATTTTGTTTTCAACTAATTGTTATCTTTTCAATGGAAAAATCTTCCACTGGAAGATTTCTGACCAGATCTATAGCTGGCTGAGCAACCAAAAATATTCTGCTTATTCCAAAACTGCCTGTTTTTAAAGTGTATAGTGTGACAACAAATACCTTGGATATGAAAATTTAGTCCATGCTGTAAGACTCAGTGTATTTTAAACAATGGCACACAAAGTACAAACCCATACAGTGCATCTGGGGTGAAATTCAGCATATGTCCAGTTGAAGCCCTCAGAATAGGACTTAAGTGGTACATAAATAGTGAGACTTGAATGGATATCTATATTATGCATGGGTCCCAGCCAGGGCCGGCGCTTCCATTTACGTGACCTAGGCGGTCCGCCTAGGGCACCAGGATTTGGGAGGGCAGCAGACTGCTCCGGTGGACCTCCCGCAGGCGTGCCTGCGGATGGTCCGCTGGTCCCGCGGCTCCGGTGGACCTCCCGCAGGCGTGCCTGCGGACAGTCCACCAGAGCCGCGGGACCAGCGAGCCGGCCCTGTGCCTAGGGCGCCAAAAACCGTGGCGCCGCTCCTGGTCCCAGCATTATGCTTGCCCTAAGGATCAGGTAAAATTGGGACCAGTTCATGTTTTGTGCTGGCAATTGACACACAGGAGACTGAGGAGCTAATGTTATAATTAGAAAATGAAAAGAAAATTTTGGTTACATCTGTTTACTACATAGGCTGAGCAAATGACCACTTATGTGAGACACTTCAGTGCTGCTAAGATCATGTGTTTTCAAACCAAAAGTGGATGCAGAGATTGCAGCAGTAAAATTGGCTGCAGTCCTTTCTTCTGAGAAGAAAGTAGGATGAGGCAATTTTCTTCTAGTTAGATCATTCCTCTCTTTACTGTGCACGTTCATCACCATTTTAAATTATTTTTATTAGATTTCCAGACAGTCAAGTACATCAAGATGATTTAAATAAAATAAAATGCTTCAATTTAATCCTTTTTTCCTGCTTCCTGGTTGTAGTAAAATTTTGTTATAACCTTTCCTATTTAGATTTTAAAAAGATATGTTAAATGCGAGCTGCAGTTTTGACTTGAGGCATTAATCTCTCCAGTGTACTTGCCCAAATTTAAATCTAGATTTGGCTTCCGCTTTATTTATTTATTTTTTTAAATCCAGAGCTTAAATGCTAAGCCATCATTGTGGATCGTAATGGAGCAATACATGACCATTAAAAAAGCACAGATTTAATCGGTTACTAATAACTGCAGTATCATTTCATGTAGGGTATATTTGTTTGCATGCAGTGGGCCAAATTGTGTCCTTGAAATTCTACTCTCAGCCATTTAAGTGTAAATCTACAGTGACTCCAAGAGCAAATGCAGGTACTCTGGATTTACACTGATGTGATTGAGCATAAAGATCAGTCCTGCCTCCTTTATTATTAATATGACAAGAAAAAAAGTAAGAAGCTGACACAAGATCTAACAACCAGCTGATAAAAATGGTATTTTTAGAAGTCCTGTTTGATACGTTTACTTTGGAGAGCTTCTTGTTTCATCTGTTTTATGAGATTTCTAAACTAGCACTTATTGGCATAACTTGCATTGCTCAGGAGTGTGGGGGAAAAATATATGAATCTGGGAAATGTTCACACTGGAGAGTTACCTGCCACCATGTCAAAGGGAGGCAGGAAAAGTGAGGCGTACAGAGGTCTACATTTTCAAAAATGTCCACTAACTTTGAGCACCTCAAAATTTGCATGCCCAGTTTGGCATACCGGGATACCAATTTGGTATACAGGGATACTGAGCCCTCATTTTAATTGAGATGCTAGTCCTCAGTCACTCTGCAAATCAAGCCCTAATTGTTTCTAGTTAAGAGTTCAAAAGTAGTGAATGCTTTATGCCTGTCTATGTGCTTCATATTTCCCCTCAGTTCCATATTCTTTTCAATGCACAACCATTCCCCAGTCCACGTTCACAAGAAATCAGGTCCCATTTACGTGATCCATTTTTCTAAACCGCTTCTGAAATTCTATTTTGTAATGAATCCTAAAACACAAGTGAGTGTTGTGCTGTATATTGTACACAGCTCCACCTAAATATTTTGGTCCCTAGGCTTATGCTTTGACCAAAAGGCAACAGTCCTATGCTGCTTATGCTATTTTCTCTTTCACCCTGATCTCAGCTCTCACCTTATCTTTTACTGTGTTGGGGAGTTGGTGCAATCATCTTCCCACGCGTTCGCTTTGACACCTCATTTTCCTGTTCTGAAAATACAACATCTGGTTATGCTCATGCTGAGCGAAAGTGAAATAGTAGAGGTAATGGCATATCAATTAAAGATCACTAAAGACCTCACTGTCAGCTGCCACTTTTGGGAACAGAAAGTACTTTTGTAGCATAATATTACTGTTACTTTGCATTTGGAAATATTGCAAATGCTTTTAACAACTTCTATGGACTCTGTCTCAGAGCTGAATGTCTCCACTTCAATTTAAATGTAAATCAAAATTGTATAATAGTTAAACCTCTAACAAACAAACAGACAGAATTCTGTACTTAGCAGAATTATTCACTTACTACATTCTGTAGTAGTTGTTCATTTAGTCCCATATCCTAAATTCCTTAATCCTATCCAGAGAAGGCGAGACTGCTGCCTCTGCCCCTCCGGAAGCACTCTCAGGGATCTCTGCAGGTATAGTGAGAGTGGTGGTTTAGTGTGTCTGCCACATTGTCCCTCCCATAAACCAATGGGGGAAAACAGCTTAAGGGACTACATATGGAGTCTACAGGGCCTTATATGGTTTTCTCCTTCACTGTCTAGATCCCATCTCAGGAAGGGAAGTTCTTGCAGTATTTGGCAGTAGGGGGAAGTCCTGGAAGCAAAGCTCCTGTATGAGTCGTACAGTGTACTGAAGTGAGTATGACATTCCATGTTATGCTGTTTCTGGTTTTTGCATACCACATGTCTGGGTAGGCTATTAGCTGCTATTTTCTTGTTTATATGCATGGTGGTTTTTAACAGAGTAGAGCAGAGGAATCAGATCAGTGTTTGTATTTTGTATTTTCTCTCTCTATGGAACAACTCTAAAGCCCTCTCTCCGGTAAGGAGCAGTGTCCCCTACACGTAAGAAACACAGATGGTTAAGCAGTTTAGCACTAGTGCTATTTCCCCCTCCTTCAGACTCTGCAGAAATTAAAGCGTGTTCAGCCTGTGTTCAAGTGTCATGATTTAATGTCTCCATTTTTACAAGATAGCTGGCAGAGGACTGAAGGTTAAACCTGACTGTTCCCTAAGTGGTCATATTGATTGTGGCTTATTGCTATAACTTTCTTTTGAAGCTTGTGTTTTAATTCACCTAGCTAAAAACCTCTGTTTTACTCACCTCAAGTCTTTCCCACTCTTGATATTCCCCAGATTAATGGGCATAGAAATCAGTTTTAGCTCCTTGAAGCACTCTTCCCCTGCCGCACTGAATCATGCTAAATTTTCTGCTGGTTTTGACAATCTGGCTTATGCAGATATTCCTTGTCTAAGTACCTGTAAATAGAGAAGACAGAGCTTCAAACTAGAATCATTCTTATTCGTCACACAGTGGGCTTGACTTAACAGGTCCCTCTGGCTTTTGCTGGCAGAAAACTGGGTGCAGGGTCTTGGATGGCAGAAAGCCCACCCAGCTGGGAAGTAGTGTTAGGCTGAGCTGATTGCTGAAGGGTCTGGACAGTTTAACAATAGGTGGTAGTGACTGCTGCTGAGGTTGCAAACCAGTTAGTATTACAATCACTTTTTAGGTGTGACAAATTCCCATGGGGTGGGGGGCTGAAATGTGCCCAGAGACACAGATCTCAACCTTGGCAAGAAATGTTCTCAACCAGCTTCAGTCAGACCTTTCCTCTCAGACTGTGTCCTTGCTACTGTGATACATGCCTTCATCACCTCCAGTTTAGGCCACTGAACTTCACTGTGTCTGAGATTCAGTGTGTGTGAAACATGAAAACTACAACAGCACTTAACTGCCTTTTGCTATCAAGCAACAAAAGACAATGTGAGCATACTGCAGGAATATGTGAACTGCACTAGCTACTTACCCATTTCTGGATTCAGTTCCAAGTCATTTTCATATTGTATAAGGCCCTTAAGGGGTTACGGTTACCTCAGAGATGACCTATCCATCCACGATCCAGAAAGACAGTTTTAGTGCACAGGGAGGCTAAAACTAGACAAGCCCAGATTCAGGCTCTGGGAAGCAAGGGGAGTGTTTTCAGCAGCAGGCGCCTGATGATGGAATAAGACCAGTCTGAGACTTGAACACATTTGGATCTAGAGCTGGGCAAAAACTTTCAGACAAATAGTTGATTCATCAGTAAAATGCAGTTTACAGGTCAGCCAAAACTATTTGCAAATTTGGATCAAATTCGGTGAACGGTTTCACCAAAAATATGGGGAGAAAAATTCCCAAAAAGTAAAAATGTTTAATTTTGACTTTTTTATATGCAACATTTTGACATTTCATTTCAAATTAACATTTTGTTGAAAAATATAGGTAAAAAAATTTTAAGGGTAGAAGAACAACTGAAAATTAAACAAAAAGTTTTTTAGTTTTGGCTCTTTCACAGAGTATGAATGTTAAGATCCTCAATTATTATTTGGTCCTGACTTTAAAATTCACTATTCTGTAAAGAATAAAACCCCCATTTGTAACAGCATAAGTGGCACTGTGTCCAATAGTACTGAGTAGCAGATGCTCCAAAGGAAGATGAAAGTAATCCTACAGTAGGTAATTACGGAATAATCTGTCCACTGGGAAAGTTTCATCGCAACCCCAGCTAGATAGAGTTTAGTTTATAGCCTTTTTCTTTTTGTTGTTGTTCAAGTGGGAGAGACAAGTGTGTTTGTTCCTGTATGTCCTACTAATAACTAGAGTTGTTTTGACTGTGGTGTCGTAGCACTACATTTTACCAAAAAGTCAAAGTAATTTTTCTGATACGTTACATTACAAGACTGGTATAAAATACATTATCTAGAACTGTAAGCTTTTTTATTTAAAAAAAAACAAAAAACAAAATAAGAAAACTGCCTTCAAGTCCCTTCTGTGTATTCTTTTTTGACTCTGCTTAAGACTCCTAGTCTGAAAGTAGACAACTTCTACTGAATCTGAGCAGACAAAGAACCCAGATGCTGTTGCTCAACACTATGTATTTCTGTCTGGATTCTGGTTACTGTAAGGCAGGGGTTCTCAAACTTTTGTATTGGTGACTTCTTTCACATACCAAGCTTCTGAGTGTGACCCCCCCCCTTATACATTAAAAACACTCTCTTTTATATATTTAACACCATTATAAATGCTGGAGGCAAAGCGGGATTTGGGGTGGGGGCTGATAGCTCGCAACCCCTCCCCCCATAATAAGCTCGCAACCCCCTGAGGGGTCCAGACCCCCAGTTTGAGAACGGCTGCTGTAAGGTCATCCTGACCACAGGAGCTGTGAAGTGGAATGGAGCTCTCTTTCATCTAAGTGTGGGTGTTCTCTCCCCTATCCCCAACACACACTGTTTTGGAATAGTCAGGTTTTCAGTTGTCTTTCTGAAAATCTAAATCTAAATGATTATTTTTTTTTTTTTTTAGTCTTTTTCATACAAATGCACCTTCTTTGCTTTTGACTTCAAAGTAAATCACCAAGGATCATGCAGCAGCTTGCCCTTTGACTGACTCACAGCTCTGCCACAGCAAATGGATGGTGCCAACGAATCTGAATCATGCTATTTCCGTTGTCATGGAGAGATTGATAATTCAGCTCAACAGAGGAAAGGGACGATTTCTTGCACAAAATAATAGGTAATGGTGGTTGGTTGTTTCTTGGTTACACAGACCAATGGACAATGAAACTATCACAAAACCCTTTTCTCTTCTGCTGGAACAAGATTTAGTTTCCTTTTGCAAAGGATATAGAAGGAACTCTGGAAATAGATGAACTGTTCAGAATACAGTGTACTTCAGCTACCCTTGCTATAGGGACTTAAACAAAACACAGCTCTAAGAGAATATAAAATAAATTCCCACACACAAATCTCTATCTCTATCAAACTGGAGTTAAATCGGCAGGTACCTAGCAGTGGCTTCTGTGCATAATATCTTTCAAGAATGTTATTGCCCAAGTAAATAAAACCTCAAAAGTGAGAGATCTAGTGAGTATAACATATCATTACGATAGCCATGTTACAGAGCGAGAACAGAGATTAGAGGTAACATTTTCAAAGGCACTTAAGTCCCTTTTTCAAATGTGATTTAGACCTTGGGCCAGATTTTGAAAGATCTTTAGAAATTGAAAGATTCATATTGTCAGTGAGATTTTTCAAAAGCACATAAGCCGGTTAGGCGCCCAGCTCCTATTAATTTTAAGTCATAGATCTGAGTGTAAACTACAGAAGTGTTCATGGTATTTATTTAATGGTCTCTAATCCATCACAGGAATCTGAGATGGTTATCAGGTGCTGTGTATCATCCTGCAAATGGAGAATTTCTCCCTGCTTTGTTTGACAGCAGTTTGAGATGTAAGTATAGGGATGGCCATTCAGGCACAGAAAGGCATGCGTTGCCTTGTATGCACCACATCTCCAATGTTCTTGGGACCATTCAGTGCCACCACCTGATACCATGGCTCACTTTGTGTGGTGTTTTCCTAAGCGTATGCCTACTCTGTAGCTAGAGGTGTAATTTCCAGCTCAGGTAGAAGTACTCACCCTTGCTCTGATTGAGCTACTGTGACCAAAATAGCAGTGTAACTTCAGCAGCACAAGTGACAGAAGGGAGAGCCACCCCAAGTCTGTTCCCGTCTGAAACCCTATGTATGTACTCAGGTGGCTAGTCCATCCCACTGTTTGCACCGCCATGGCAATGCTTCTGTTTTTAGTGCTCAGTCAGAGCTAGCATGGATATGTCTACCTGAACTGGAAATTGCACCTCTAGTTCCAGAGCAGACATATCCTAAGGTAGACGCATCCATAGCTACCTTTTTAATGACAACAGAACATAGCTTGTTTTATCTGAGGGCTGGAGAACGTACTCTATACTGCATGTTACATTACAGCCTTATCTTCAAATTGCTTGCTTCTGTGGGTCCAAATACAGAAAACACTGTGTAATAGATAGGAGTGTTGTTCACAATAGTCTCGATTACTCACGCTCACCTGGAAGAAGACTTGTTGCACAAGCTAACATTTTGTCCTGCAAGTTCTGTCTGCTCTTTCACTTGTGTGGTATTAAATCAATTGTTCTGTTATTATTTTGCTGACTGGAGAGTTCTGCATTTGTTCAGGAGCTTTTTAGTGGTAGGAAAAAGCATCAGCTTGATTTTTTTTTTTTTAATTATTATTTTGACAGGGTTGCATTTCAATATACGTTGTGGAAAACCTAATATAGAATCTTTGGGACTGATGCTCAGTTGCTCTGTTCATGTACTTAGAACAGGAACTGAGAGGAGGGCTTAATATGTCCCCTTTGTGTTCTGAAGCTGTGGAGGAGCCTGCTGGGCTACCACTCTAACTCAGAGAAACCGCAGGGCTTCTCTAACTTACACTTTGCATGCTATGGCTCCCTTTGGAGCCTGGAAAAAAAAATAGCCATATTGTAGTGCATTCCAGACATGTCTCTGATGCATCCTTTATGGTAGAGGCTGGGAACAGAGCCCTTAGACCAGCTCTTCACAAGCTGTGGAAGCCATCGCCATGGGTGGCATTCTTAGGGGGCCATATCTGCCCAATTTAAAGCCCCTTTGTTTTGACGGTGATGGAAAAGGGATTTAATTGTAACTGAGAATCAAGCCTTTTCTGTGAAGTAGGAATTCACACAGTTCACATAAACATACAAAACAAACATGCTCAGGATATTTTACTGGGGACTTTAATTCAGGTTTCCCTCTGTTTATCAGATTTTTATATTTAATACAGAAGATGTATGTAAACTGAAATCTGGTCAAGCTATATAAATACAATCCTTCCTTTACAGTCTGTCACCTCTCTTGCTGCTTATCTAAGAAAATAATATGAACTGTCAAGAATTCTGTTTCCCTTTAATAAAAAAAAGTAAGTATACAAAAGTCTGTTTAGGTTCTATAGCAGTATAAGAAACTTCACTGAAAGCTACTCTAGTTGCTTGGAGTTTGCTCAGAGTACAGAACTGCATTAATATAAACTATTAACTCAGCCACATTGTCCTTTCTAGGTCTCCGATGTGTTACACATGAGTGATTCAGTTTCCCTTTAAAATAGTTCAGTGCTGCCTATGTTTCAAATGAGAGACTTGCAAATACACCCGGACAAGGAAAGGCAATATATTAGCTGTCATTTCTGACCAAAGAGCAGTTTTTGCAAGTATTTGGTGCCTTCATTTATTCATAAAATTTCTTTGTTGCCTACAAGGTTCCCCAAGATTATAACTGCCTTTGTTTGAATAAACTCTTGTCCCTGTTTCTGCTGCTGAGCTGTTTGTGCCTGACTTGGCAATACAGGTATCTCTGTATGAAAAGGCCATTCAGGTGAATGATAATCAGGCGTGTGCTATATTATGTATATTAGATAGAACTGGACGAGGGTGGAGTGGGAGTATTGTGTTGGGGTTCAGCTACTGGACTGGGGCTTGGGATACCTGAGTTTAATTCCCAGCTGTGACGCGCTAAACCTAAGATCTTGGGTATAATTGACCCATGTCTCTGTTCCCCATCTGTAAAATGGGTGTAGTACTTCCCTGCTTCAGAGGGATGTTGTGAAGATAAACTCGATTAATAATTGTGTGGTGCTCAGGTGTCATGGTGATGAGGGCCACAAAAGTACCCCATAGGCAGTTTCCCATTCAATCCTGAAGATTTAAGCAATCTGTACTGTTACTATCTAGTAGTCTATAGTTCATGGAGAAGGTTGGTCACCTTGCCCAAATATTTCACTTTCACTTGCTGCAGAAGTGAATTCAAAACCATTCTCTAGCCATAATGTGACCAGCATCTACCCAAGTTCACTATATTCTGGACCAAGTGAAAGGGTGGTATTTTGTAAGGAAGTTGAAAAAGATTACTGCTGGAGAGTGGTGAACTGATTTGGGAAATGGAAACACCATACCTAGAAATGAACCCTAACTACACATTTATAGTTACTTGGAAATTATTAGCATTATTATTTTAATTCATTTATATTACAATAGCAACTATACTCACTAAATAGGAATCTGTGCCTTTTTGTGCTATTCCTATACAGTATCTGGGCCCTTTTGTTCACACACAAAATAAAGATCATTACATGTGACTAGACACAAGAGATAGATAAAACAAATGGGGGTGGATAAGGTGAAGAATCAAACAATAACGATTAGCATAGCTACATGTGACTGATTAATTCAATTTTTCCCACATACCTCTTAATTTTATCAAAGAAGAAATGTAGCTGGTGGATGAGACTTCCCACTGTGGGGATGGTGGGGGTGGGGAGGAGAGGTTCTAGTATGATGTGATCTTATAAGACAGGAGCCATTATGAAGATGGAAGAGAGGGATTTTGTTAAAGCAATTGAGTCCTTCAGGTTTGCACAGGCCCTGTCTAGACTACGCGCAAAAATCGATTTTAGATACGCAATTTCAGCTACGAGAATAGTGTAGCTGAAATCGAATATCTAAAATCGATTTACTCACCCGTCTTCACCGCGCGGGATCGATGTGCGCGGCTCGCCATGTCGAATCCGGAACTCCGTTTGTTTTGGTGGAGTTCCAGAATCGATCTAAGCGTGCTCTGGGTTCGATATATCCCGTCTAGACCAGACGCGATATATCGAACCCCGAGCAATCGATTTTAACGCGCCGAAACGGCGCGTAGTGTAGACGTAGCCACAGATACCAGCCACCCACACTTCTCCAGGCAGTTAAAGCATTTGGCTTTGTGCCTCATAGCACTCTTGCACCAGGCAGGTATCCAGGACAGCCAATTCGTGTGTTTATTACTTGGATAATATAACCAAGGTCTATTCCTTTCCGTTCATCCTGGAAATAAAATAGACTGACACTGTTTGACATGATCTGATTAAGGAAACACAAATAGGTGAAAGAGAAGATCTTGTTACTACTATAATATGAGGTAGAGAGCGATAACATCCCTTCATTAGTAACACTTGATACTGAGCCAGTAATTTATACTTGTCTGTTCTGCAAGGTGTGCATGTGGGGAAGGGGGACTCTAACTCTTATTTATGTGAATTACCTAGGGATGGATGTCATTGAGGGCCTTAAACTGCTTCTCCTGAAGTCAGTGGCAAATTCATAAATTTAAAGTGCTTTGAGATCCTCATCTGGAAGGAGATCTAGAAGGGCAGAGCAGGATTATGTGGTTTCAGTGGTCTCTCTGGGAGTGAATAGTATTGGTATTATGGTAGAGTCTAGAATCACCAACTAAAATTAAAGTCTTATTGTGCTGTTTTAAAAAAAAAAATGCATAGGGAACATTGGTTCAAAGTGCTTACAAATTCAATATAGACAATCCAGACAAATAAGGTGGCAGGAGAGACAGAGGTAGGATGAGGTGAAGTGACTTGCCCCAGATCACACAGCAGTTCAATAGCAGAGCTGACCTGGAAGTCAGATGTCCTGATTCCCAGTCTGATGCCCTACGCCTCAGTAAATATGCTGCTGTGTCTGCACGCTTGCACAGACTGTTTTCTCTTAATTGTTTTGGCCTAGCAGGAGTCTGAGGAGAATATGGAGCCAGTATTGACCTCCTTAATGCTGACTTCAATGCTGCCTTTTACCCAAATCATTCAGGCCTCCAACTGGAACTATTTCATTCTGAATGGTTCTCAGGACAGACATACCTGTGTGAAGTAAATGATTTAAGGCTGATAGACTGCTGTGTAATTCCCTTTTGAGATGATAAGACCTTGTCCTGAAGGATAAAATGTGGCCTGAAACAAAGTGGCACTATGGAGAACAAATACCTGAGCACAACAGAAAATTCTCCTTTCAGATCTTCCAGATTGCGCAGTAATGTCCCTAATGCATTCATTAGAGACTGGAAAGGAACAGCATGGAACAATGGTAGAATAGGATTTGCATCAGGAGAGAGTGTTTTTAAAGCACAATATTGAGATAGAAAAAGAGATTCTTTCATATCCTGTATAGCAATATTCTAAAGGTTTAACATCCTGTGCTTGCTCTCTGTTGATGCTTTCCCTCCTCCCCCTAACATTTCCATTTGGAAACTGCTTCTCTCTGTAAGGACTCCTGCATTTTTTTTGCTTAAGTGAAAAGCAACAGACCTTTAATGGATGTCTTATGTAAGCCCAAATGGCTTGTTCTGCAGCCCATAACAGTGATGGGTGAAATATAAGTGCAGAGCTAAAGTGAATGAGTCAAGAAAATTGACTGAGTTTATTTCAACAGTATCCTTGGCTCTTTTGTGTTTGCTTTGTATGAGCACTCAAGTATTTGACCTAAATAGCACAAATGCTCAAGAAAAGTGAATATTTAGCTCTAAGAGCAAATTTTGAAATAGGCTTTGCTATTTTTAGTTAGATAAACCATCCAATCAGGGAACAGAAGCAATATCATGTGAGTTATGTATCATCAGTAACTGATACAGCTTGTATTCATTTGTAATATTCACTGTTTGTGCTGTTAGTTACATATGTCATCCAAATCAAAGAATAGAAAATACCACGACTTCTGTAACTCATAAACACCTCATAAACTGCAAATTGTGAATATTTGCAACAATCTGCAGAACAGGAATTATTAATAAAAGTCATTAGTGAAAATTTTAGTCTGTTTTCAGGTGTCTATATGGCATCATCCTAGTCATAGAATGCTATATCAACAATTAGGGCATGATCCAAAGACTACTGAAAATCAATGGGAGTCTTTCCATCTACTTCAGTAGGCTTTGGATTGGGATGTTAATGGAAAGAAAGAGGGGAAACAAGGTCAGATTCATTGATATTTTATTTGTCGCAAATTATTATACAATTCAGGGTTCAGGAGCCCAAGCCTGCACAATGGGTGTTTGGGAAAAGCAAGGAACACAGGAAATGGCCCCCAGGTTTGTTTAAGCAGGCAAAGATGAGATATACATTCCAAAGAGTCTGGACCTCTTGAATGTGCAAAACTGGATCAAAGATGCCGTGAGCATGGCCTCTGCCATGAGATTTCAAGTGCTTCATGCCACCAGTCGGGCTATGAATTGTCTTTCTCCTGGCATCTTCACTATGGCTGCTCAGAAATTCTCTGGTGGAATGTTGTTCAGTCATAACTGAAACGCTTTACGGAGATGGCTCACTTTCCAGGAAGTTGTTTTGAGAGAACCAGCAGGTTTCAAAACTTGCCTGGTTTCCTGCCAGGTAACCTGTCCAGCTCTTCAACCACCTGCCTGACAGGCTGATGGGGAGTGAGAGTTCCAGGTTTCTTGTTGGTTTGATGGGGAGCCAGGCACCTGGAAGGCCCTACGAGCCACAGCTGCCAAAGTCTGAGAATCCCAGCTCAGCCAGTACTCCCAGGGCTTCCAAATTTCCAGTTTGGTAGGCAGGATGACAGGGAGCCCAAAAGCCCTGGGAGCTCCAGCTCCCAGCTGCTTAGCAGCTTCCAGGGTCTGTGGCTCTGGGGAAGCTCTATTCGCTTCCATGAAGAATTTCACATTTTGGTTTTGGTTCCAAATCATAATGGAACCAAATTTCAAAACAGTGAAATCTTCCATGAAACAGAATTATGTTTCTCTCCAGAGCTCCAATCATGTGTCTTCAGTTTTTCTCCAGCAACCTAGAAGTGCATTATTCAGAATTTACACAATCTCCTTCTATCATAAGCATTTCTCTCAAATCTGGACCTTACTGTCCAAAATCTGGGTGCTTAGTATGAACCTCCAAGCTTAATTACCAGCTTGGATCTTATCTCGCTGCCACCAACCAGGAATCCGTGCCTGGTACACTTGAGCCCCCCAAAACCTTCCCTGGGGAACCCCCAAGACTCAGATGCTTTGAGTCTCCAACAAAGGGAAATAAACCACTTCCCTTCCTCCTCCCTCTCCCACCCAGACTTTCCTCTCTGGGCTAACCTGAGAGTATTGATGCAATCTCTTTACATCACAATACCAAGAAGCATGTCTCCTTTATTCCACAAAGAGACAAACCCCAAATACAAGGAAACAGAGATGATCCTATCTCTTCCCCCTCCCACCAACTCCCTGGTGCTGCAGAGCTTACGCTCCATAGATCTAACACAAAGAGAATTCCCTCCCCTTGTTCCTTAACCTACCCAGAGAGAAAAACTCAAACAAGTCTTACAAAGAAAACTTTATATAAAAAAAAAGAAAGAAAAAGACATAAGAATATAAACTCTGCATCAAGATGACAATACAGGGCTATTGCTTATAAGAAAATATGAATAAACAGTCTGATTCAAAAAGATATCCAATTTGAAACATTCCAGCAAGTTACACACATGTAAATACACCCAAAACAACATAAAAGCCTATATTGTTTTTCTACCTGTACTTACAAGTTGGAAACAGAAGATAAGACGATAGAAAGAACCTTCTCATAGCTGAGAGAAAAAACAAAAGACTCAAGAGTCCAAAAATTCCCTCCCTGACTTTGAAAAAAACAGTTTCCTGATTGGTCCTCTGGTCAGGTGTTTGGTGCCCTTTGTTAACTCTTTACAGGTAAAAGAAACATTAACCCTTAGCTATCTGTTTATGACACCTTCAAATACTTTAACCTCAGTAAAATTTTAGATCAGAATCTATTCAGGTTTGGGCTGTTCTTATTTAATCTGCCCCTGTTTCTATCTTTAAGTCCTCGGACACTCTTCAAGGGATCCCTGGACCTCATTATGGGTGTCATGCTGCCTGGAGCGGTTCATGACCATAAGTGCCAACCTCAGGACAGACTGTCAGGAAGCAGGGCACAGATCCCAAGCTGGTTATGTGTTGGTTGGTGAAATCTAATTATCCAGTAACAAGTGTGAACTTGAAAAGCATGGTAAGTCTTACCATGTAACTGCATGCATCTGCACTGGTAGAGCTGTGCCACTGTAAGCTTGCTAGTGTAGGCATGGCCTAAGATTTTGAGTTCCCTGGATCTGGGCTGAGCTTGCCACTATTACAGACCTGTAGTACTCAACTGTGCTCACAGACTAGAATGTCCAAGGCTATTGTCTATCATGCCATCCAGACAAGCTGGACTTAGTGATAGTTGGTTGCTATACATCATTGGTTCTCAACCTATTTATCATTGTGGGTTGCAGGTTGGGAATCACAGTGCCCCCCCCGCTAAACCCCCCAACAGACCCATATATCCAGTGCCCCCCACCTGGAGACCCCTCTACAGAGCAGAGCCAGGCAGCTGGGACCTGGAACATACCACGCACAGGGCTAGGCAGCGGGAACCCGGATTTTTTTTTTTTTTTTTAAGCACACTCACCCCAGGTCAATTTATATCTTATATCTTACACAAAAGACAATGCCTATATTCAATCCTATTGTAAACTACCCAAGGATTTATTAACTAAGAAAAGAAATGAACTATTACTAGGTTAAAGCAAGCAAATACATATCCACAGATGAGTTGCAGACTATCGTTTTAAAAGGTGATGGTGGTTGTAATCGGTCAGCTCTGACTGTCTTTTAGGGTTAATCCAGGTTGACCCTGGGGAATTTCTGCATCTGTTTCATAGCTCCAGCCCTGTGAGAGTCCAAACAGAAAAAGTGATTAAACGTTTTCTTGTCAGCTGTTTTTATTTCCGTCTTTCAGAATTTAAGCTAATGGGATGAGCCCTTTTGCATGTAGCCTCTTCATGGCCTGAGGGGACAATTAACAAAGTTTTTGTATTAGGATGTTCCACAATGGCCCATTTAGTTTTGAGAGCGCTTCCTGATGGCAGGAGAGAATCCCTCCTGATAGGGATTACAGTTTCAGAGCAAATGTATTTTTTACAGTTTTATAAAGCAAAAACCTCAATACTACCTTATAGCATGTGATAGAGATAATAAATGAAATTAATGCATGCAACAACTTACAATCCTTTCATCGAGTCTAAACATGTGTGCTAACTGGTATTTGACAACAGCCCAATTATTCTTTGCCCATATACTGAATATTCCTGTCTGAATGGGTAATTGACCAGTACAGCAAATCCTATGCTTTTTATTTAGAAAACAAATAGTAGATCTGAGGTTTTGGGACAGACAGCAAGTTTGGGTGGTACCATAAAATATCCAGGTTTTTCAGCTTGTATAAGTATTGAGATATTTTTAGTACTGGTATCATTTGCATGTCTGTTTTTATGACATGCAACAAGATGGCTTTTCAGATAAACCACCAGCTTTTCACCTCTGGGATAATGGCCTGTTTCCATCCAGCCTGTGTACCCGCTGGATGTGAAATTAGGTTTATAACCTCTCTGCCAGACTCTTGTGAATAACAGTTGGCATTTCAAAAGCATTGCTGTCATTCAGCACAGTTTGGTCCAGCTGGCACTTCTGCTGAAGCATTGAGCTAGTACAAAAATGGTTATACCTACTGCCCAGGAAGAGGATTGTTACTAAGACAGCATGGGTATAATTAGCAAGTGAAGTTTGGGTCAGTCTAACTGATAATAGAGCTGCCTGCTCTCCCTGAAGCATGGACACATTAACTGTGTTAGGTCCTATGCACCATTTCCAGCAACAGCTAAACCAGCCATAAATGGGCAGCTTCAGTGCCCCACATTGCACCAACAAGCCCTCCATCCCCACAGGCCAAGGGAGAAAAACACCATTCAGTTCTCAGCCAGAGGTATGACAAGGGATCAGTTACCTCTGCAGGATGTTAACCTGCTGTGTCTGGACCATGCCCCTAGCGCTTCTCTGTCAGGTCCAGGATCTGTGCGTTGGGAAGGATGTTGCTGAGGCAGAGATGGTGTGGGTGGCCCATGCAGGGTCTAGGATGACCACCTTTTCAAAAGGCAACAGTGGAACACGCGCAGCAGCCCTTTCCCACTCCTCTTCCTCTGAGGCCCTGCCCCATGGCCAGGCTGAAAGCCGGAGCAGGGCTGTGGTAAAAGCTGCCCAGGGACCCCGAGTCTCTGTGGGGAGACCCAAACCCTCCACCTGCCCTGGGCAGGAGGCAGGGGGGACCAGAAGCAGCCCCCAGCTCATCTCCTCACCCCCCCAGTGCACACCACTCTGGCCAGGGGGCAGGGCCTTGGGGGAAAGAGAAGGAGCCAGGGTATGGGGCCTCACGGTGAGGGGGCTTAACTTAAGGCCCACCTCAGCCTTCCTCTCCCACTGGGCAGGCCTGGAGCAGCACTGCAGGGAGTCAGGGACAAATACTTTCCCAGAGTCATTCAGCACGGGACTGGTACTTGAACTCTGCATTTTGGGATTGTCCCACCCAATCTGGGACAGGTGGTCACCCTAGTGAGGTCACATGCCCCCTAGATTTCTCAGGCCACCTCTCACCGGGATTCCAGCAGGAAAGAGGCAGAGGCTCCCCCTGGCGGTGCTGGCACTTACCATGCAGCATGGGGAGGGAGGATTCGGAGGAAGCAGCGGAGTGGCTGGCTGTGGGCTGAGTTCCCCTCCCCTCCTACATGAGGCAGCTGCTTCTTCCCTGCTGCTGGAGTCCCAGTCAGTGGTTTCCCCAAGAACTGAAGTTAGGCGGGGTGTTAGAATTTACGGGGGGGTGTCAGGTCCAATGAGATATATAAAAGAGATATGAATAAAGTAAATGTTTTGTTAGGATTATGCAAATTTAACATAAGGAAAATGTGTTTTGGTGTAACTTGCATAACAGATCTAGATTTCTAAAAAAAAAATTATTAAAAAAATGTATTTAATTTAAATTAACTTTTGAAAAGTAAGCCATCATGGGATAAGAGGGGCATCCTCTCATAGATCAGTAAATTGGTAAAAAGATGGGAAAACAAGATAGGAATAAATTATCAGTTTCAGAAAATGGAGAGAGAGATAAATAGTGTATCCTGAAGGTCCAGTACTGAGACCAGTACTGTTCAACATATCACTGGAAAAATGGTAAACAGTGAGGGCAAAATTTGCAGATGATACAAAACATTCAAGGATAGTTAAGTCTCAGGCAGACTGCGAATAAACTTACAAATGGATCTCACAAAACTGGGTGATAGGGCAACAAAATGGCAAATAAATTCAATGTTGATAAATGCAAAGTAATGCACAGGGGAAAGCAATCTCAACTATACATACAAAGTGATGGCATCTGAATTAGCTTGTAACACTCTGAAAAACATCTTGAGTCATGCGGAATTTCGAAAACACCCACTCAATGTGCAGAGCAAGTCAAATAACAAACAAGTGTGGAATCATTAAAGAAAAGGGATTTAGGTAAGACAGAAAATACACATCTATATAAATCCATGTATAATGCACACATTGAATAGTGTGGCAGATTCGGTCACCTTTCATCCTAAAAATATATATATTGGAATGAAAAGGTACAAAGATAGGCAACTAAAATAATCAGGGGGTATGAAAACAGGAGGAGAATAAGAATTACTGGAATTTCAGCTTAGAAAAGAGATGACTAATGGAGATATATAGAGTCTACAAAATCTTGAACTGGTGTGAAGAAAATAAATAAGGAAATTATTTAATCCTTCACACAACAGAAGAAACTAGCGGTCACCCAATGAAATTAATAGGGAGCAGTGGCTTTAAAAAAAAAGCAAAAAGGAAGTAACTTCTGCACACAATAATAAATCAACCGCCAGGGAAGTCTCTGCCAGGCGGAATGCTGTGGAAGACAAAACAAAAACTATAACAGGATTATAAAAAGAACTAGATAGAATTGCCTGAAACAGGTCCATCTGTGCTATTACCCAGGATGGGAGGAAGCAATACCATGCTCGAGTGCCCTGAACTACCTTTGGCCAAAGCACGAATGGGAACAAACAGGATGGTCATTCTCATGACAGAGCTTTAAAGTCAGAAGACCAAATGACATTCTAGCCTGGCCTCCTGCACAAAGCAGCCACAGAATCCTACCCATTCCATCTCATAACAAACCCTATACCTAGTCGAGATTGAAAGTATCAATTGGTTGAAGACCTCAACCGTCGAAATCCACCAGCAAGTGACCATGCCCCATTCGTCATCGCCTTTCTGAAGCACCTGGCCTGACACGGCTAAATTAGGTACCCATTGGGCTATAATGACCCATTGTCTGACCATTCTTAGTTAAAAATTATATAGATAATAAAAATATGTTAGTACAGAAACTCCCCAACATAATGACCTCCCAAGATAGCAACCAAAAAGCGTGAGAGTAACAACCTTGGTTAAATAATGCATTTAAAAAATCTTGCCACTTAGTAGGAACATATTACATAAGTTTCCAATCCCCAGTCAACTAATATCTATGCATTCTGGAGCAAGAGTGACTAAAAATATACTCCAACAAACAAATGTTTAATTTAACATGCCCCTCACTTTCTCTCCACTGCACACTAAACCCAGTCATGATGTCTGATCAGTGGACGACTCAGAGTTCAGAGTTGCTTGCGAGCGTAGAGTACGAGCTTCGCAGCGTGGGACAAAGAAGGCATTTTGCGTTGTTCCTCAGCTCTCTACTGGGGTTCGCTCTGGCCACGTCTGTCATTGTGCGCATCCCGTTCACTCCACCACTTGCGTTGCCGAATGGCCCTGCAACAGTCAGCTTCGGCTGCCACCTGCCACTTGACCTCTGCGAGTGGTCTCTTGAGGTTCCACCTAAGCTCATCAGTGATTTCACTCTGAGCTCTCAAGTGGCGGGAACTTCGCTCGGCTTCTTAGTGCAGTCGGGTTATCTTCTTACACAAAAATATCTGTCCCCACCAGGAACACCGCCCTACAACAAAGCTACAAGCAAGTTAATGACCTGAGTTATCTTAGAGATTTCAGACTGCAGTGAATCTCACTAACAACAGAACAAAAGACTAACCGTATGGAAGCTGAATCAGCTCTGCTCTTAAACAGTGGAGAGGGACAGGTCCCACAACCCTCCTCTCTTCGATGTCTCAAAGTCGTCACAAGGCTACAGTCTACTGCCCTCTCAGTACATATGATAAGAACAACAATCTCACCTCATGCCCCCCCACAATTCAAGTGATTGTATACGCCAACCCCAGCCAAAATCGATCCACTTGGAACAACACGAGCTCTGGGTTGCTTGATACCTAGTAGATTAGATGTGAAGAAATAATCTGGCCCTGAAGCCTTCCCCCACAACCCCAGCTCAATCACTAGCTGTCAGGAGAGTAGCTCATTTAGCTCTTTGCCTTACAAATCAATACATTTGAAAGATTAGGTGGGTCAAACATCACCTGAAATGCATGCAACTGACATTATAAATAAACAGCTATATATAGGAAGCAGAAAAGCTGATAGTCTATGTTCATACTTTTCAAATCTATTATACTTTTTCAGATACACATTTTATCATACACTGTATAAACTTTTAAAGTGTGTATTAATGTTTCAGTTTAAATTCAGATTTCCAAACAGTCACTGAATTGGTATGTAACTAGCTCACAAAACTAGTGGGGGTGTTGGGAAAATTCAGGGGGGGTGTAGGGAAATCACTGGTCCCAGTGCTTCCCATTGCCTGCTTTGCAGACCACCCACTGAGGTGAGTCGGGGGCATCTCTGAGATTGGGAAAAGGTTGGGACCTGCAATGCAGTGCTCAGCGCCAGACAGCTCAGATGGAGTCCCATCCAGCATGAGAGCCCTGGAGGAAGTGAGGGGAGCAGGTCTGGGGGGCAGAGCGGGAAGTGAGGGACAGATCCTGCTATTGAGTGCTTCAGTGCTTTCTGCTACTGTTGAGGGTGCATTGAAACAGCAGCCGCCTCCAATGTGTCTATCAAGGAGAAGGCAATTTGGGGGTGTCATATTCACCCCACTAAGAAAAAGTGACTGATAATTCTCCTACTTCTTGTTAACTGAGATGATCCAGCCCCAACCGCCATCCCACCCTGGTGGCACTCACCCTGATGGTCCATGGAGGGCTGTGCATCCCAACTGTGTTGCCCCTTTTGTTGGTCTTGTTTTGAACACTTGCTAAATTGATTTGAGGATCGTTCAGGCTGGGAGGGACGCCTGCAAGCTCTGCAAGGGGCTGGGCAGCCACAGGACAAAAAGCAGGAGGAGGAGGTAGTTGCTAATGTATGTTGTCTACATACAGATCAAGTTTCAGGGCATGGAGGCAGAGGCAACATACAGGGCAGTCACACCACCCCAAAACCTTTCAGTTGTGCCCCCCTCCCCCCCATTACATGTTGCCTCTGAGCTGAAGGACGTGTGAAGGGTGGAAGTGGTACACTGCATACATTGTCCTTCTGGAAATCAGCAGGGAATCCTTGATAAAGTTAATACTAGCTGAGTCTGTGTCAGCTTTGATACAGACCTGCACTCTGCATCTTCCCAGTTAGTGGGGTACCGGAGTCAGCTACTAGCAGGATAAATCCAGTCAGAATGGCTCCAATTGAGCTGTGCTGGTAGGGAGGGGAACAGCTTCGGGGAGCTGGGAGGCAGTGTGGAGACATAGGGCTTCTGCAGGATCACCTTAGAGCCAGGGGATCTGGGGGCTGACCCCTCTGCCCACTTCATAGGCAGAACAAAACCTTGTCCGCTTCCAGTGAAACAATCAGGAAGAAACTCCATGAAGCTCTTAGAGGCTCCCATCCCCATGCACTTGTTACTGTGTAGCGGTCCCTTCCGTATAGATGATTATGGAAGTAGGGAATATGTCCCCAATCTCTAAGCATCAGGTACTGGCTGTAGCAAGAGGCAGGACACTAGCCTGTATGAATCAAGGTCAGATCCAGTTCATCAAATCCTACAGTTCTTACTTAGAAAACAAACACCAGATCCAAGTTTTTGCCAAGTAAGATTGGTTGATATGAAAAAACTGCACATTCTAAATGCTGGCAGTTTACATTAGCATCCTGTGCCGGCATCATTGCACATCTGGATTTGTGATTTGCAGCAGGGTGGATTTTCAGGATCTAATATAGCTCAGGTTTTAAAGCCACAAGCTTAAACGTAATTTAAAAAGATATATATGTATATAGCGTGTGTGTGTGTGTGTGTGTGTGTGTGTAGATTTTTATATATATTATATATATACATAGCTTAATCGAGCAGACCTATGGATGGATTGGAATCAATAGTTCATATCAAACTGACAGTGGAAGCTGTATTAACTTATTATAAAAAGTAGACATTAATTAAAAATATCCAGATTCTTTTAAGATGGAGCATAACAGGCAGGAGTCACGTGATTATCTTGTTTGTTTTGGTCAGTTTCTATCCAATTCATTTCTCCTTCTTGATTAAATCTTCCCTAATAAGTTCTGGCTGTATGGGAGACCAAGAGAGGGTGCTCATAAATCACTCATTTGAACAGAATCTGACAGCAATATTATGTAATTCAGTTTTGTCCAACAGGACATAAGCCCTTAATTCCTCCTCCTAACTATAAAGTAGAGGGACATGATAACCAGCTACAGATATCTGAGAGGCGTAGACACAAGGAAGGGAAATGTCTGTGGTGTTATAGCTAGGAGTAATAGAATAAGATTATGAAAATGTTAGGATATGTATCAGAGAATGCTACTTAAAAGTCAGACTGAGTATCCCAGGGAATTGGTGGAAGCTACATTAAACATTTAGTGGAATTTCACTAACTGCAGTAGGAAGAGGAAATCTTTATCCCTCTGATGTACATGTGCAGGATGCAGCTGTAATTGGCTGGCTGCACTGAGGGGCTAACTAACCCAGTGAAGGCAATGAGATTTTCCGTTCACTTCAGTGGGAGTTGGTTCCAGCCCTAGCATTTCATGAAAATCAAAAGTTACCCTGCCTTTTTCAATGTAATCAAAACTCCAAGTGTGAGTTTGAGGTGAAGTTTGGGGTTCAGGTTAATTTTGATTATCTAAAGCAGTTCACCCTTAACCTTATTATGGCCCCGAATAGACAAATACCTAACTTTAAGCACCTTCATGGTATTGCTCATGCTTGAAATCAGGCACCTATTTAAGTGCCTTGCTGAATTTGGGCCTCAAACCATGTCATATATTTGGAGAGGAAGGTTCTGACCTTGCATTGCTGAAGTCCATTGACTTCAGTGGGACTTAAGCATATGCTGAAAGTGCTCTACTGATGCTTTCCTGAATTGGTGCCTTACACAGGGAAGGAACAACCCGTCTCTTTTTTTTTTTTTCCAATAACTTTTCATCTCTTTTTTTTTTTTCCTCCCATTTTCCTTATGATAGTAAACGTCCCCTTTTCTGACAGAGGACTGGGCTGCTTTGAGCAAGATGACAAACAACGGTTTTCTCCCCTCTCACCCTTTATAAGAGGGAGCATTTTTTATTCTACTTGCTTTGTTGCCAGCTCCTATCTGTAATTTGGATCATAAACCCGAACAGTCTTCCCCTCCGCCCCAGTCCCCAGAACACTGGATAATATAATGGCTGATAGGGTTTTTCTGTTGGATGCATGGTGGTTCTTTTTCCACCAAGTGTTTAGGCATTCAGTGGGGTTTGGGAAATAAATTCATAGCGCAACAGAAGAAGCAGGAATGAAAAGCATTTTATTCTCCTTTGCCTTTCAGAGTGATATTTTGGGGCTCTTTAACATGGGGGTCCTCTGGTCCAGTGTTATGCCCCACTGTATTAATGATGCAAGTTATTCCAGTGAAGGGTACATGCGTGAGTTATGTCTTGATCCAAAGCTCACTGAAGTCAGTGTGAGAAATTTCCATTGACTTCAATGGCCTTTGGATCAGGCCCGAAATCTTGTTATGGAACAGGAGTGTGAGGCTCCTGGGTCCATTGTTTCACACCAAAAGTAGCCCCCAAAACCAAGAGATGATAGTGTCATTCTGCAGAAGGAGTAACACTAAGGGGTTCTGAAAAGGCCTCCTTCCAAGTGCTCTCTACCAGGAAGATCGTTGCAGAGTGGCACAGGGGAGGGAGAGTCCAAAGACACCCAGAAGGAAAAATGGATGGAAAAAGACGATCTTTTCTCTCTCACACACACACGCACCCACCCGCCATTAATATTAACATAAACCTACAGTGAAACTGAACTCTAGATTTAAACTAACCCCTCCCTGCCCTGGATAATTTAATTTCAGTCACAAACATTCAATGCTAGTCTACGCTAGCAATGCCAAAGTCCTCTAAAAATAACTACCTCCAGGATGGGTGTAGCTCCCAGCACTGGGGCACTTTGCAGCGCTGAAATTTGCTGTGCTTGTGGATGTTTTTTCACACCCCTTGAACGAGCAAGTTGCAGCGCTGTAAATTGCCAATGTAGACAAGCTCTCAGTGTCAATTACCAGCCAAACCCTCGATCGAGAAGTTTAATAGCTGACTTTTAATGCTGGAAGGGGAAAAATAAAACTAAACAGTTCTAATCCTTATGACTGCTCTCCTGTAATCACACAAGTTGGAACTTTAGTTAACAAGTCAATTCCCCCACCATCTCTCTCATTTCTGGCCATTTTATATAAAGAATTTACTAGCCAGTAACTCTAATTCATATTAACTTATTCCATTACTAGATTACTGAAAGACTATATCTTGCCCCCTTCAGAAAAACCAGTATTACAAACAATACCTTTGGCATTGGATTGGGATACAGGTGGTCTTCATTCAGTTCTCAGCTGTCTCTCTGATTTCCTGAGTGATCTTGGACATATCGCTTAATCTCTGTGGGCCTCAGTTCTCCATCTGTAAAATGGGGATAACAAATTTTTTTTTCTCCCACCATTTTTTGGTCTTGTATATTTAGATGTTGGGCTCTTTGGGGATGGGACCATTTTGTTAGCCTAGCACAATAAGCCCTGGTCTCGACTGTCCTTTACACACGACATAAAATTTAATCTCTGTTAAGAAGTCTTACAAAGAACAGCTTTTAGTTGTAGATAAATTCTCAAAACTCTCATCTTACAAACCGTCCAGCCATCACAAGGAACACGCCAGTGGCATCTCCTATTGGTTAGCTTAGGCAGCTTCCCATCTATCATGCTGGCTTTTGTGAATTGCAATCTGATGCCTATCTCTCCCCATTCATTGTATAGGGAGCCAGGCACCCAGCTCAGGCTTTGTGAATTGCAGTGCATTCTTGTGGTTTTTCTAGGCAACTGAAGTTTTAGGTGTTGTGATGCTGACTACTTTTGTGAATCTAGGCTTGAGTGCCTCGTGTATGACATTTCAGCTCTTTTAACCTTCGAAGGGGGTGTCCGTTCAAATCAACTGAATGCAAGGATACGTCCTGGATCTGTCCGTACAGGAGAAAAACATTCCTGGACACTTGAGTCCAAACCATCCATAACATACTTAATACAAAACTGCACAACTGAATATGAGCTACCTCAGCATATGCACAATTTACTCAGCCATTTGATGGTGCCATCACCAGCCAGGTAGAGAGCTGGTTGCCTACCATCAAAATAAGTCAGAGGGCACTTGTCAAGGAAATGTGACATAGTCTGAATTCACTGCAGTTGCATTGCTGGTCATTAGAAAAACCCCATTTAAAGTGACTGGCCACACAGTTCCCTTGTCCTGTTCAGAACCGGTTCAGAGATGACCACAGGTGCCTTGGCAGATCAAAATCTGATGGACAGAGATTGGGTCAGTGATGAAAGAGTGACCACTCGTTGCACCAAGCAGATTCACCATCATGTCTTGTGGTGGCATAAATGACCATACAGGATTTCTAGAAGACAGGCAAGCTGGCGGGTGGTTGAAGGGGTCTGTGTACAAATGCAGGTCACTGTTCTCACAGATCTTGGCCAGCACCATGACAGAGGCCATCTCACAGTGAAGACGGGGCAGTGCTAT
This sequence comes from Chelonoidis abingdonii, assembly GCF_003597395.2. Lineage (NCBI taxonomy): Eukaryota > Metazoa > Chordata > Testudines > Testudinidae > Chelonoidis > Chelonoidis abingdonii. The sequence goes on along the minus strand of NC_133790.1, from coordinate 12,938,182 downwards.
GTTACTATGTTTTGGTAGCCATGGCAGCGGAATTGCACGTAAAGTCCCAGTAACAATACATGTAGCTTAGTTAAGCTGTACATTGACCAGCCTTGGATGAGACGAGTGACGCCAGGCAGGAGCGCGATACTCTGCTGTTGAATAGTAGAGAGCAACGGCTGATGTTCTAAGCATTCAGACACTCAGGCCCCAAGTTGAACCGGCCAGTTTTCTAAGCAGGTTGCTCCTAGTGCTGACTTTTGCTGCCGTCTTCTTCAAATGGTTGTGGTACGTTAATGACGTATCCAACATCACACCAAGGTGCATCACACAAAGCATTGACTGCCATTTAGTGTTTGGGTACTGAATAACTGAAGTAATCAGCACTTGGAGAGCAAGCACAGTATGGAGAGAGGATAGACTCTTGCCTTCTTCTGTTGGGTGACAAACCCTGCCAATTCTCAGTGGAAGAATGCAGAGGAAACTCCATGAGGGAAATAAGGAGCTAATCCAAGCCTCTTGAAGCCAACGAGAGTCTTTCCCATTTGTACTTTGGATCAGGCCTTAATTCCTTAGGATAGTGATAATCATGTAATCCCTGAATCACAATTTGGCACTTTTCTTAATCGGTTTAGCTAGGATTGGTAGATACTTTACTTTTCTATATGCCCCGCATAAATAAGAGACATACAATTTGTTAATCAATATACACATTACATAGGGACCAATCCTCAAATGGCATAAACCGAAGCCAGTGGACTTATGATAGTTTAAACCAGCTGAGTATCTGCACCCTAAAGTCTGGTGTCTGCTTGGTTCATCAGGACAAAGTTTTCAGGAAACTCAAGGCCAGTCAGATCACAAGGATGATTTCAATAAATGAATCATTTCACTATAGATCACTTAATCTGCTTTATAGACATCCTCAGATTTTTATCACTGGGGCCCAAAGTCTGTTCTTCTGCCTCACAAGGGAATGGATGAAAGAGGGAGGGGGAAAGTCTAACCGCTTTTAATGCTCACTCCCACAATGGCTAATTAATTGATTTGTAAGGGGAAGGAGGGAGAAGTGTCTGGGAGCAAGTCACATAAAATAACAAGAGGTGCATACCTGAAAGAATGACCAGGGGAACAAGAACTGTTAATAAATGTGATTACCATGAACAGAGCCTAGTTGGCCAACATTTTGATTGTAGACATACCATTCAATTTGTAATTGATTTTTACTGTATAAAAACAACATCTGTAGGAACAAAAAGCAGAAGGTAGAAGCATTGTGAGCATAGCCTTTCCACTGAGTTAAACTACCTCCATCAATCCATAAAATTAATATTGGAGTAAAAGAACCATCTGTGGAGGGTGTATGGAATGTAGCGGTATTATTGTACAAGACCTCCCCAGTTACACTGAAATGAGTGAGACTAGATAACTATAATGAAAGCTGGAGTTTTTGCAGGCTACCTACTAGCAGAAAAACTATTAATTCTCTCTCTGTCTACGTGCCTGTATCTTTCTCTCACCGAAACCCATTATTGGACTGAAGCCCAGTACAGGGTGTGAAATGTCAGTGTCATTTGTTTTCATTATTTTTCATCTCGCTGTGCCCAGGGGGCCTTATAGGTGCTGGCTGGAACTGAAATTGAAAATTGGAAGGGCCGAAATCATCTAGCTGTTCTTCCAGCATCCCAGAAACAAATGAGAAACAGCATAAATCTGGTGGGAGAGGCTCTTCCCGGAAGACTTCCAGCTCAATTTGGCAGACTCAAGTGCCTTGGCCAAGCTTTGAGTAAGCACTCTGCTTAGTCCAAGCCAAGCCCAAACTCCAAACAAGTTGAGATTTCACGTCACAAATTCTAGCCTTTTATGAGAAGACCAGTGCCAGGCCACATAGAGCAGCCTGACCTCCTCCTAGGGCTGGCCTTTAAACAATCCTTAGGGGCTGCAGGGCAGCAAGGAAGTGGGAACGCCAACCTGATCTTCTTGAGCCACTACCAAAACCCTCTCACCAGCAAGATGTACAGCACTGTGCACCAGGCCTCCAGGTCTCTTTCCCACAACAAACTCTGTCTGAAGTTCCTCCCAGGGATGCACATTAGACAGCTACTAGGAGCAGCAGCATTAACCTTTTATACATCAGCTCCTTTTGCTTGTCATGGATTCCTGCCCCGTGGGAGAGGGCAGAACATGCAGGGGGCCACCATCAAGGGTGGAGATTAGGGAGGATGTCAATCAGGGCTGTAATGAATTGTGGCTGTTTGTTCTTCTAGAACCAACAATGTAGAGGAATTTTCAATCAATTTTTTTTATTCTATTTGTACAGTGCCTACCACAGTAGGGACCTGCTCCATGACTAGGACTCCTAGACACTACAGTAAAACAATTAATAATAATGACAGTGTGAGGCATATGAACTACAACTCCCGAGAGGCAGTGCAGCACCTTAGGTAAATGCAGCTTACTGTCAAAATGACTTGAAACAAAATGTTTTGATTCTCTTTAACCCACTAAAATAGGAAGTTTCCATTTGTGAAGGTTAAAATATTTCATTTTATTTCAATAAAAAATGTCAAAATAAAACATCAGAATGTTTCTCAAATAGAAATGTTTTGGAACATTTCATTCCACAAAAAGTTTTGCCCTTTGAACTTTTTGTCCCAATTCTGATTTAAAAAAACAACAACAACAACAAAAAAAAAACACAGTTGTCATAATATCAGAATTTCCCATGGGATGGAAATTTTGGTGTTCGCTCAGCCTGTGCCCCATCTAAATGATCTGAGTCTAGCATCAAATAATGGAGCTATGTCTCAAGAGGTAGAAGTCAGCATTGAAGGTCTTCGTCACTCCCCCATTAGCGACCAGTGGTGGATTCTTTACAGCTTCTCTTCTAAAGAACAAATTGAACATGGCTTTTGATAAGCCAGTTGTACATTGGCCCAAATTTGCTCAAAACTGGAAAGTCCCAATTTTAGAAAGTGTGGGTCAAATTTCATATTTGTGTAGAAATCCAAATCCGTGCAGTTTATCAGAAGTGTTCATAGTGAAACAGCTCCATTCGCCAGGCACATTATCTGAAGATCAGCTCTATTAAATTAAGAGTTTTGATACCCAGATAGAAAATTCTCTTCTGTTTTGTTTCACAATAAGTTATTGTACATCCGAGAGGGACTGTGTTGTTCTTGTGGAAGGCCTGGTTTTATGTACACTGCAAAGAAACCAAAGGTGCATCATGTTCTCATAAAAAGCATATTTGTCTGGAAACACCTAAAGTAACAACAAAGATTGAAGAAGAAATTTATTTCTCTTTCACATTGTTTGGTGCATGGAACAGCCCTTGTGGCTCAGTCCAAGAAACTGCCCGACTTCAAGCGCATGAGCTGTTCCTTTGACTTCAGCCATCTTGGACTTAAATAGGATTTACTCACGTGTTTAACGTTGCTCACATGATTAAGCATTAGCTATGTCCTTTGTGTATAGTCAGGTGGGTCTTTCACACTGGAACCGTCTCTCATTAACTTGGAATTTGTTGTGCTTTCGAGGCTGATGGTAGCCTCCTCAGCAGACCTAGATTGTTTGGTGTTCATTGTTCCTGTTCTTTGTACTGCAGCAGCACTTAATTTGCTGGGTGCTGTACAGACACAGAGTGAGAGAGAGTCCCTATCCCAAAGAGCTTATGGCAGAGTCTTAATAGACCAGACAGACAGGGTGGGAGGGAAAACAGGCCCAGAGAAGTGAAGTGACTTGCCCAAGTTCATACAGCACGTGAGAGAGAGCTAACTCCTGACTCTCAGTCCACACCCAACTGCTTCCCCCTAAGTGGCTACTCTGATCCAAGTAAGCTTTGATCTTGTGATAGTTGAGCATGGGGTGGGTTTTGTCCCTTATTTTGTTGTTCATTTTGTACAATAAATACCGTTCCTGTTCCACTGTCTGAATCCAGCAATTTAGGGAGTGTAAAATATCACTGACATTTTGGAAGAAATGACTTGTACTCCTGAGCCACTAGAGTGATCTTCTGCATATTACATGCAGCGTTTACTTGTTGGTGTTGGAAGAACATATTGTTGAGCAATGGGGAGTTTTTATACATTTTCCTAGCTAAATCACAGATCCAAGTGCAAAAATCTAGAACGTTGTGTGGATTTGTGGTGCTCCCTGAAGGATACCTGGTCCCAGAATCAATGACTGGATTACACTGCTCCGTAAATGTAGTTTGGGTTTTTTCTCAGCAGTGACATATATTGATACCATTCTTCATTTTCCTTAACTGCTACCAAAGAGAGCTCACAATGGAGAGGAGGTTGCTTAGAGAAAATAGGGAAAGGAACTGCAGAGGTTCATCGCATATGTATGATGGCAGTCGTCAAAGTGGATATGTGCCCGATGTGTCATACCATGATATGCCCTTGATCCCCACCACAAAATGTAAGCAATACACACTGGTCATGTATTGCTGGGCTGCATGCGTTTAGTGATCGTGGAGAGTGTGTGTGTGTGGGGGGGGGAAGTCACTCATGACAACGATATCCAAATTGAGGGTGTAGGGGACAGTTGGACACAATAAACACTCTTTGTGCAACCCAGACTCTCAATTAGAAAAACTTGCATTCAGTTACAGCAGTTGAAGTCAGCTGGATTGATGGAGGCATAGGAACCTGTTTTTTATTTAAAATTTGGGTGTAAATGTGCTGACGTTATAGCTATTGGATGTCATTTTAATGAGTAGTTTTGTACCATAACTAAATTTTCCCACTTTTAATAAACTGATACAAAAGCTTCTGTTCCAAACACAGGATTTCCTTTCTTAATGTGATCCTAAAATTTTAGGAGGAACTAGAGCTCCTCCCCAACCTCCCAGTTGTCTATGCCCCTGGATTACTGGGTAAGAGCTCATCATCATTAATAATGGTCATGCGTTCTCGCCCCTATCTGTGTTGCAAAAGTAGGAGCAGCTGCTGGTTTTTGGGCAGTCTGAACGGGATGCACAAAAACATATAAAAAGAAACACATAGTGGGCATATATGTTTGGAAATTCCATCCACAGCCTGACCCATACAAAGAGATCTGTGTCATTTAAAAAGTCGTTGAAGTGCTGCTACCTTAAACCTTGACCCAAAGCCCACTGAAGTCAGTGGAAGTCAGTTTCAGTGGGCTTCGGATCCAGCCCTTAGACGCACTCAGTGGTGCATTGAACATTATAAAATAAACATCCATCTATCTTCCCATCTTTGTGTATTTACAGAGCATCAATCACCTCATTATCTATCCACTCATCTTTAGATGCAGATCTTCAAACTAGTAATATTTAGTTCATTATGTGATTGTCATGTGTTACTACTTAGTGAACAGAAACTATTTTATTTATGCCATGCAAATCTTTTAGGTCATGAGACTTCTATGTGTGCTATTTTGCCTCACATAGATAAGCTAATCAATAACATTGCAAAAGCTTCTATTTCAAGCTGAGATGAGACACTCTTCTAGAATTCATGAATAATAGCAAAGGCTTAGTCAAGTTGTGTATACAGTTGCCAGCACTAACCTAATTGGTTTTGCTGGATGTTAATCAGCTTTCCGATTTGAACATTGTCTATAAGTGTATGGCATTGTTTTATATACAGTGATCTTACAAAGTAATTATGGATGGTGTTTATTATTTGGCTTTTAAGGCTGATGCCGAGTGATCTTCTGCATATTAAATGTAGTGTTTACTTGTTGGCGTTGGAAGAATATATTGTTGAGCAACTTTCTGCATGTTTGTTTTTTTTAAATACACCCACACATAGTCCACTTTCCACCTCCAACCCAGCAATAATAATGAAAAAGGAACAGTTACAGGAAGGAATTATTTCTCAAAGTCAGACTTGAAAGATTTAGACAAATAAATGATCTCTGTTATTGACAACAGTGACCCCCTTCTATGCACAGAACTGGTTGCAAAAACACAAGGGCCAGATCTGACCCTTTTGAAGAAAAACTGCACAAATGAGATAATTTGACCCTCTCTCTGTGTTTTCACGGGAATGGAATGTTTATATCAATGTCGTGGTCACTGTGTTCATCTTATGGGTGTTGCAGATGCAAATTTCTCCTCATCTCAGCTGGAAGGTGTGATCAGAAATTTAGTTATATTTCTGCAGAATCTCTACTGCGTGTCAATCTGGCACATGTATTTCATACTAAACAGTCTATACCAAAAGTTGTATTTAGTGTAGCTGTAGCAGTGTCAGTCCCAGGATATTAGCAAGACAAGGTGGGTGAGGTAATATCTTTTATTGGGCCAACTTCTGTTGGTGAGAGAGACAAGCTTTTCAGCCTTGCAGAGCTCTTCTCCGGGTCTGGGAAAGGTACTCCCAGCAACACAGCTAAATGCAAGGTGGAAAAGATTGTTTAGCGTAAGTAGTTAATATAAGGGACCATTCAAGGTCTGTATCCCACTACTACCCTTTTTATGTCCTATAACTGCAGAGCACAGTTGCCAACTTTCACGCGGTAAATACGCACCCCAATTTTCACAATAAATCAGAAATCAAGCTAATCCCATTTCAAAACGAGGCCAAAACAAGCCAATCCCTAAGAACCCCAGCACTCTATGTGCAGTCTGGGAGTGTGGTGGGCCTGCTGTGCACCCCTGACTCTCTCTCCTGCTTGCCAGGAGCCAATCAAAAAATAAAAGCAACAAGCTACAAGCCAAACAAGCAGAAAGCTGCAATCCAAAAACTAGCCAACAAGCAACTCCCCAGCCAATTAAGCCAAAACCAAGCCCAGTTTCTGCACTTTTTCCCCCCACAGGTTTGGCATGTCTGCTGCAGAGATGTTAAAGGGCCACTCTACCTTGAATGGTCCCTTAGAATATGCTAAATAATCTCTTCCACCTTGCGTTTAACCTTGAGGATTTAAGTGGTGTAAAGGCAAATTTCACCCACTGTCCTAGAGGATAGGTTCCGCATGAAAGTAGTAATGGTTGCTACATTTTGTGGCCTGTAGCATACAAATCAGTCAAATGAAAGGCATTAAAAAAGCAGAAATTCTTATAGGGTTTTTTTTGGAATAATTAAATGAATATTTTAGATTTGTATTAATAACTTGCTTTGATTGCATTTCATCACTGAAACATAATCTCCCTCTGAGAACTGTCAGGGATGGAAAAGTACATATCAACGAACACAGGACACAGATTTATGCATGGACTAATGATCCCTAAGAAAGACAAATCTCCAGGGTGTCCCTAAAGCTGGGTTTTATATTTTGCTCTCTGATTTATCTCAGAGATGTATAAAATCACATGCAGGCAGAGTGCTCTCTATTGACTACTCATCTGCAAGTCTTAATGCACAATGTTTAGTTTACTGTGCGCAAAATATAGCATAAGCACAAAGCTTTTTTTATAATCTCTCGTTCCACTAAGCGTCCCTGAAACCTTGGCAAATACTACTTAACGCCTCCTGTGAGGAAGGTACCGTAACCGCCATCAACTCAGCTGTCTCTAGAGACTGAAACCTTCAGCTCTGAGTCAGTGACAGCAGGGCCTTGGAGTCTTTTTCCCAATAATCTATTGTCCACTATTCCCCCAATAACCTATTTTTAGAGGATAGAGCATGAATGGTTGGGGATTAGTGATGAGACTTTCCTACATTTGGTCAAGCTGTGGGGGGCAGAAAACAGGAATACCATTGTTGTCATAATCCTTTTTCTAAAATGTCAAGGTCCTAATAAATTAGGCCAACATGTTCAAAGGGGGCTACTGATTTGGGGTGCCTCTATTTCTGGTTGCCCAACTTGAGACACCTTGAAAGGGCATGATTTTGAGAAGGTGCTGACTATCCACTCTCTGAAAATCTGGCCCCTTTATATCATGTATCAAGTTGACTGCTCAGAATCTCACATGAAATCTTGGCTTTGGATTATAATGCCTAGCCTGCTATATGCATCATTCTGCTTCCTTGGTGTTAGGCATATACCCATCTAGGGGACTGCTAAAATGGGAAAGTGAAACTCCCAGTCAATCGAATTTTCACACAACAAGCACTGGAGAATAGTGGGGGACGGTAAATGACCTTTTTTAAATTTTTTATTTTTTTAAGTTAGATAATCTACTCCTCTCTCTTCTGGTACTTATTGGCTAACTGTCTGAGAACTGTCATCCAATCAAGGAAGCTGCTTGGTTATTTACATGCTGAACAGTAAGCAAGAAGCATCCTTTCAACTCCGAATTTGTTTGATGCATTTGAGCTCTGGGAAAATGCTGATGTCTGTAGCATATTTAGCACTGTAACCAACGCTGACAAGATGAAAGAGAGTCTCCCAATTCAAAGAACATAAGGAATTATTGAGGAAGAAAATTGTCTGAACGAGGGCAATTACAGCAATAACTATCCATGACATAAATGGTATCAGGTCATACAAGCATAACCTAAGATGTAATGAAAATACTTTAAAGGCAAACATGCTGTAAATCAGACACAATAGAATATCATTTATTACTCTGTCGGGGATGATAAATGTAAAAGAAAATCTCTTTATTTCACAAGATAGAGAGAAAAGATACTATAGTATATTCCACGCTCCTTTGCTCTAAGCAAAAGAAGTAAGGTTTCATAGCACATAAAGAGAGTATTTCAGTCCCTACAGTAGAATCCTTGTCATCTAAAGCCCAAACTTCCATTTTAACTTCCCAGAATATAATCACTCTGGTTATGCTTCTCCACACAATACACATACATACCGCAGTGTGTATACACACAGCAGTGGGAATTGAGTTAGTGGTGTATTAATTATGCTAGACCTCTCTCTAACCTTGAAACCATTTGACATCTATGCTTTTGCACTTGTGTGGTGATTAAGCTGCTTGGTGCTATATGAGTTTCATCATGGAGATGTTGTATTTCTGGCCTATGTTTATATTACCTGTTTGAAATAAGGAGGAGGGAAAAGAAACTGGATCCAAAAAGTGAAAGTAGTAACGGATAGCAAAAGCTTGTAGCTTTTGGGATATACTTTGTTATGGCTTGAATCCTCATTCCAGAATGATATTCTGTCCTGTATAGAGGGTCAGCAAGAGGGCTATGTGCCACTGAAGTCCTACTCTTGAGGGCTAAAGTGAGACCTGAACCTTGCATTACACTTCTGCACAAGTGAATTTCTCCTAGAATGACCAGATAGCAAGTGTAAAAAATCAGGACAGGAGGTGAGGGGCAGTAGGTGCCTATATAAGACAAGCCCCAAGTATCAGGAATATCCCTATAAAATCAGGACATCTGATCACCTTAACTTCACTGCATAGCATGTAGCCTGAGCACAGGGGTTGTGTGTTGAGAGTTCTGTACCAACTACATCAGTGATTCTCAACTTTTGTACTGGTGACCCCTTTCACACAGCAAGCCTCTGAGTGCGACCCTCCCCCCAATAAATTAAAAACACTTTTTTATATATTTAACTCCATTATAAATGCTGGAGGCAAAGCAGGGTTTGGGGTGGAGTGTGACAGCTCATGAACCCCCTACGTAATAACCTCACAACCCCCTGAGGGGTCCTGACCCCCAGTCTGAGAACCTCTGAACTATGTGAATCCTTGATTACAGTCTGTAAGTATCTACGTGGGGAACAAATAGTTACTGATGAGCTCTTCAGTCTGACAGAGAGGTGTCTAACATGGTCCACTGGCTAGACAAATTCAGACTGGAAATGTGGTGTACATTTTTAATGGTGAGGGTAATTAACCACTGGAACAATTTATCTGGGGTCTTGGTGGATTCTCCATCACTGGTCATTTTAAAATCAAATTTGGATTTTTTTTTCTAAAAATATGCTTAAGAAAGTTTAAAACAAAAATGTTGCCCACATAGTATCTTGGTGATACTAGGCCACATGTTATGAGTGTTTTGGGGGACTTCTCACGTGAGTAAGGATTGATATACTTAGGCACAGTGTTGGTACTTCCATAAGAAACTATACCTTTCCAGTGTTCTTTAACCCATGTGAATAAATGGAACAAACACAAAACCTTGTTAGAAAATTAAGATGTTTTGTTTTATTTTGGAAAAAACCTTTTTTTATTACTTACTTGCAAAATCATTCTTGCTACATAATCTAATTTAAAACTCACATCTCATTCAATTAAGATTTCATACCAGGGAGAAAATGATGCTGTCCCAAAGAAATACTGCAAAAGCTGCCATATACAAGCCCATAAATAAACTGCATGATTTTCATACTTTAAGGCTGAGGATAAGAACAGGGTTTGTTTTTGAAGATTCATTTCAAGCCTTTCTATTTCAGTATATGTTCTGCATTCAGTAAAACAGTGAAAAGTACATAGAATCAAACAAGATAAACAGACTTGGGGGGGGCAGGTAGACATTTACAGTATGCTTGTGGTTTTTTACTGCTTTATCAGAAACTAAAGAAGCAAACAAAATAAACTCCATTCCCATTACTAATAATACAGTATTCTAACTCCTAAACTCACGTGACATAACCAAGAGACACTACTTTATGTTCAAAATGCACAGATAGAGCGTGGGACCCAGGTTATGTACTGGAAAACATTGCAATATCTTCAATAGGTCTCAATACATATGGGTTAATAAATGTTCAGTCCTTATATAATACATCTATGTCATATTCCAAAATATTTAAAAATCATGTTCATGATTCATTGAGTCTATTGGGGTATTTTGGGGACCACATTATATGTTATATCTGGATAAAGAAATAGACCTAACCCTTTATAGTAGATGCTGTTGTACTGTATGTCAAATGTTATTTTCAAATAGATCTATGATAATCATTGCTACTGACAGTAACTTAGGTGACTGCTATAAATTTAGCATAGGAGTTACATTGAAAGTGAGAAAATGGCACAGTGGGAATTATAAATATTTAAAAAACCAGATTTAAAAAAAAAACACCACCATTTCCTATGACTCATTCACATCATTTTTACTATAACATAATGATTAGAAGAGAAATCGCCTAATAGGGTTAAAATCTATATCCATGGTCACAGTTTTTAAAAAAATGTGCTTCAGTATCAAAAATATGTTTAAATATTTTATCAGCACACAACACAGACACTTTGAACTCTGTTATCACAGTACAGTTCTGTTACAACAACCTGCTTCCATATACTCCAGTCGCTCTGCCTATTGTATCTTTTGGAACAGGCATTCTCTTTCCACAAGGGTCTGCTATATTTACACAGTTGTAATAATTATTCCAATGCTCAAAGGGCTAAGAGCAAACCTATGCACAAAACCTATGCACAAAAGCCGATAGACAGAGAGAGCCTCTTCGGTATTTAGCTTTCTTCTTTCCCTGCTTTTACATTTAGCTGTCAACAAAATAGAATTATTCTGCTCACAGGATTAGAGTTAATAAATGTCTGTATTTACATGTATTTATGATCTGTTTTGCCTGTGTACTTCTGGAGTAAATTGGTTTAAGTTAATGCAATAACTGCAGAATTTGGTTCCCTTTTTAGTTAGGGAACAAATCCCAGTCCCCTGAAATCAATGATAAAACTCCCACTAACATCAGTGGGAGATTGTCATTGACTTTGGTGTATCAGCCTTGGCCTTAACTGTGGAAAGCATAAACATTAAATTAAGTGGGGAAAGATAGTTTGAAAATATTGGGTCAGATCATCGGCCCCCTTATAGCCAGGACCGGCGCTAGTGTTTTTAGCGCCCTAGGCACACAGCCATGTCGTCGCCCCGCACGCTGCTCCTGTGGCTCTGGTGGACTTTCCGCAGGCATTCCTGCAGAGTATCAGGTGGTCCATGGTTCCAGTGGAGCTGCCGCAGGCGTGCCTGCGGGAGGTCCACCGGAGCTGCTGGAGCAGCGGACCGTCCGCAGGAATGCCTGTGGCAGGTCCACTGGAGCCGCAGGACCAGGGGACCCTCTGTAGGCACGACTGCGGCAGGTCCACCGGAGCTGCCTGCTGCCCCCCCCCAGCAAAATGCTGCCCCCCAATAATCCAGGCGCCCTAGGCAATTGCCTAGACCGCCTAAATGGAAGCGCCGGCCCTGCTTATAGCTGGTGGCACAAAGCATTGGGAAAGCAAGCACAAACTACTTGGGAGGTTTGCCTACTGAAGGGGAATCCCCGGGTGAGATGGGGCAGCATGGGGGGTGGGGAGCTTAGAGATATGGCTAGGAGAGAGAAGACGTGGCAGCAATGTCATTTTGGTCTGAGCAGACTGAGCTGGTGGAATGTTCCCTTTGGAACGATTGTTGCTGAGCAAATAGAGCAAGATGCATATTTTTGAGGTAAAATTAGCCCCTGGCCAGCCTCAAGAGAATAGGGGCATATCAGTGACAAAAGCCATCTTGTCCTTTCCCCACCAACCCCACTGGGTGGGCACAACAATAGTGTGGCTGAGGGTTTGCCTCAGTGTGTCCAAATACCTTCAGTGAATTACCAACTGATGGTCTACAAGAACCAGGAGGACATTGCTCCAATGAAAACTGAGTCTCCCTCCCGTCCCCGAAGATACTACATAATTGTACTGGAAGCAAAAGCTGCTGAATGCTGGGTAGTTTAAATCACAAAAGACTGTCTTTCAGTCTGTTTAAAAGATGTCTGGATACCAATACACAGACCCATCTGCAGTCTTGCTACCTTCACAGTATTTTTTTGGAATTCAGTGTCTCATTCTGACCACTAGAAGGAGAAAGATAAGTCACAGTGTGGGTTTTGATTTCCAGAAGCTACAGGTCAATTCCATTTGTGAAATGCGTGTAATGGACCATTGTTGATCTGTCTGAAAGACTGAGACAACTAGCTTCTATTATGGTTTGTCAGCAGACAGAAATCGCCCTTTAACTGAAACTAACATTGCGGATTGGAGCAGGGTAGTCAGAGCCATTTATATATATTGCAGATCTGGAAAAAGGAATATCTAAAAAGTTAGCGCTGTGTGTGTGTGTGTGTGTGGTGTGCGCGTAATATATATATTGCACACATTGTTTGTGTATATATAGACGTAGTGTATATCTGCTTCATAGGTCCCAAGTCTATAGAGTGGGCTGAATGGCTGGAATTCTTCTTTTTTCCCCTCGAGGTCTCGCTTCCGTACAGTGTTCCAGTGAAATGCCTGTTGGCAGAATGTGGTGGTAATAAGCTTCACTGGGATAACTGATTACTTAAGATATTCCATGTAAACAGAGTGCACAGCTAAACAAGAATAGCCCTATTACAACATCACAATAGGAAACATTTCATTTGCAGAGCACAAAAATGCATCTTTCCTGAAATACGTGATCTTTAGATTTCGATAGCAATAACCTTCCCATCCCTAGTGTTGTCATGGTCACTGACAAAACCATCCGGTGTATAGTAGTGCTAGTTACTCTGCAGCTATTGCTAATGGCCAAGTGATAGGTTGCATTACACACTGGAAGGGAGGCAGATGAGGACAGACTTGTACATACTCGGCAAAGCAATGTGGCGATTTTCAATTTCTTAGGCAGTGATTAGAAGAGCAGTTCCTACTGGCATTAATGGTGAGAAAATAATGGTGGGGGCTGTATTGGAGGTCCTGAGGGTTTGGCTTGATTTTCAGAGAGAATCTGGTTCTAATATCAGACTGCTGATAAATCAATCCGATTGGCTGAATTAGTACTCTTGTCCCAGGTGTTCATCTTTGTAGGAGTTGTACCCGGCCTATTCCCAGTCATCTGGAAGACAAAATAGTATTGAAACTAGATTTACTACTTCTGGTAAATCGCTATTGACTGGAGGACACGAAAGCCTGAAGGCATCAATCTAGACTCCACATTACCTTAGACTCTGGAGAGCACAAGCTCTAAAGAAGCCATTTAACATGTATTGTCGGGTATTATTCAGTCATCACTGCCAATCATTTCAGAAGCTATCATTTCTAATAGCCAGTTTTCTCATAAAATAAATTTCTTTTGTCTCAAGACGACTTAAGCCCTCCTTGAGTGGGGGAAAGAGACAGGAATGCATATATACACACTGATTTGTTTATACAAATGTTCATTTATGGGACTCAAATGTAAAGGTATTCTGCCTGGAGCTGGTTGGAAATTGTCTGCTGGAACAAATTTGCATTGGAAAATGCCAATTTGTCAAAAGCAAAGTGTTTCACGCCAACCTGTCACTTTTGACAAATCTCATGAAGGAACACAGTTAGAACCCAGCCTGTCAGGCAGTTTCACATCTCTCCCTGCCACCTTGCCAACTCCTTGGCAGCACACCTGAAGGACTGCCCTGGAGTTGGGACTCTTGGACTTCCAGGATTTGCAGATCCAAGACAGCCTTGCTATGTGGACACCAGGGCTTCCAGACTCTGAGGCCAGCTGGCTGCCTGGACTGACTGATCCCTGCAGCCCAGGAACCTGCTGCCCTGCGAGTCAGGCAGCCTGGGCAATCAACTGGCACAGAAGCCTGATAGGCTCTAGCTGGGGCACACAGGGCTTCCAGGTTCCCTGCCAGAAAGCTGGGAGTCTGGAAGTCGTGGGACAGGCTTCAGGGTTTGTGGTTCCAGGGCATACCCGCCAGGCAGACTGGCCCCCGAGCTTCCATAATCTTGGGCCTGCTCAAATCTTGAGGCAGCTGGCTTCCAAGGTTGTGGGAGTTGGACAGTCAGGGAGCCAACTACTGTGAACATTGGAGAGCCAGCTGGCCCATGGAGTCTGGAAGCCATGGAGCCAGGAAGCCATGGAGTCCCTGGCCCTGGGGGAGTCTGCATGGCAGGGCTGCCTTGGAATCACGAATCCTGGAGGCCTTGCCAGCTGATAACAAACTAACATGACTGCAACATTTCTGTTTGGTTGAAAATTTCAAAAATTTTGAAATAACGAAATTTCCCATGAAACAATAATTCTGACTTTTGACCAGCTCTAACCCTAACCAAAAACTATGGTCATCAGCTGAAGTTAATAGCAAGAAAACTCTTTAAGGGCTTGGTTCAAAGCTCATGGAAGACAATGGAAAGACTCTCACTGACTTCAGCAGGCCTTGGATCAGGCCCCAAATCTGACATTTTAGAAATTTTACTCACTGACTTATCAGATAACAGAATTTAGTCCTCTGCTTTCAGAGTATCTCCTATAGTCACAACACTTGCCCTTCGCCACTGGCTATAGAACACACTGTAGAGACAAGCGCTAATTAACTTCTGTGCCCCCGTCATCTCATCTTTCTTTCCACAATATTACTCTAAAGCTGGGCAATATTTTTCAGCTGAAACTTTTATTTTCGCACACAAAAAAATGCAAATCCTTATCTAATGAAATATTTTGCCAAAATTTGTGTCCATTTGGGCAAAATGTTTCAGTCAAAACAAAAGAGAGGTTTTGGAAATGTCTAAACAAATTGTTTTAACGTTTTGAAAATGAAACTTTTCAAATTTTTTGGGCTACACAAAGCTGTGAAGGAGAAGGACGGACGGAGAGACACCCCCCCACACCCACTTTAGCGTCGTGCTCAGGGCACTCACTGGGGATGTGGGAGACGCAGGTTTGAATCCCAGCTTGGGAGCAGGGACTGCAACCCCCGTCACTCCCCTCCCAGGTGTGTGTCCTAACCATCAGGCTATTGGCTATTCTGGGTTGGGTCTAGGGTGACCAGATGTCCTTATTTTATAGGGACAGTCCTGATTTTGGGGACTTTTTCTTATATAGGCACCTATAACCCCCCACCCCGTCCTGATTTTTTACACTTGCTATCTGGTCACCCTAGTTGGGCCTCTCTCCATCTCTGCTCCCTGGTTTTGTGAATGCAGCCCTTCAATTCCTTTGCTTGTGTTAAAAAAGTTCAAAATGAAACAGTTTCAGGCTGAACAAAAATGTTTCCTTGGACATAAAATAAAGTTTTTCCAACTTTTCACTTTGCTGAAAACCTCCCACTCCTTCCCATAAAATATATTTTTTTTAACTTCAACTTGACCAAATCAAACAATTCTTTTGATTTTTTTTTTCAGAACTGCCAGTGAACCAAAAAAAACAGTTAGTCTCACAGCTTTGCCCTACAACCTTCCAGCCAGTACAATAGGGTAAAAATGGCATTGATGGGAGTACTTACGATATCAGAATTGAAGGGTTTCACATTGATGTTGCGAATGGAACTGCTGGTGAGGGACCACACCTTGGTTTTATGCTTAAAGGCAGCTCTAACCTTTGGAAAGAGGCATTAGAAGGCGGTCAGGAAATGATGATCCTTATCTTGTTTTATTTATTTTCAGATACAAAGTATTGTCTTTATCTTATAAATGGATGAGGGTTCATATGCATATATTACTATGGAATATTTGCCGTTCTACTGTATAGTAATAATAATATTGTGGGATTCCATTTTAGTGTTTATCAATAGGTCTATGATCAGATTTGCACATTTTATAAGTAAAAATATAAGCTCCGATTGTATCAGTTAATCTGTGCACTCAAGGGGGCACTTCCCTGGACTCCATGCAGTTCCAAAGTAACTGCTCTGCCAGGAGCCACCAATTGTTGTGGCCTCCAGGTGCACCCCAGAGACACAAGGGTAATTGGGACAAATTACAACATGG
The DNA here is from genome assembly GCF_003597395.2 of Chelonoidis abingdonii. Taxonomy (NCBI): domain Eukaryota; kingdom Metazoa; phylum Chordata; order Testudines; family Testudinidae; genus Chelonoidis; species Chelonoidis abingdonii. The sequence continues at coordinate 12,921,669 of NC_133790.1, read as the reverse complement.
TTTTACAAAAGGTAGATCGTGCCAAACCAACCTGATCTCCTTCTTTAAGAAGGTGACAGATTATTTAGACAAAGGAAATGCAGTAGATCTAATTTACTTCGATTTTAGTAAGGCATTTGACACAGTTCCACATAGGAAATTATTAGTTAAATTAGAAAAGATGGGGATCAATATGAAAATTGAAGCATGATAAGGAACTGGTTAAAGGGAGACTACAATGGTCGTACGGAAGGGTGAACTGTCAGGCTGGAAGGAGTTACTAGTGGAGTTCCTCAAGGATCATTTTTGGGACCAATCTTATTAACCTTTTTATTACTGACTTGGCACAAAAAAGCGGGGAATGTGCTAATAAAGTTTGCGATGACCACAAAGCTGGGAAGTATTGCAACACAGAGAAGGACGGAGATATCATACAGGAAGTTCGTGATGACCTTAGTAAACTGGAAGTAATAGTATAGGATGAATTAATAGTGAAAAGTGCAAGTCATGCATTTAGGGATTAATATAGAATGTTATTAAATTGGGGACATCACGTTGGAAGCAACAGAGGAGGAGAAGGACCTTGGAGTATTGGTTGATCACAGGATGATATGAGCCGCCAATGTGATATGGCCGTTAAAAAAGCTAATGCGGTTTTAGGATGCATCAGCGAGGTATTTCCAGCAAAGATAGGAGGTGTTAGTACAGTTATATAAGGCACTAGTGAGACTCATTTGGAATACTGTGTGCAGTTCTGGTCTCCCATATTAAGAAGAAGAATTCAAACTGGAACAATCTAGAGACGGGCTACTAGATGACTCAAGGAATGGAACCTGGCTGTATGAAAGGAGACTCAAAGAGCTTGGCTTGTTTAGCTCAACCAAAAGAAGTTGAGGGGGGATATGCTTGCTCTTTATAAATATATCAGAGGGATTAATATAGGGAGGGAGAGGAATTATTTAAGCATTAGACCAATGTAGACACAGGAACAAATGGCGTATAGAACTGGAACATAGCGAAGTTTGACTTGAAATTGATAAGGCTTCTAACGATTGGAGAGTGAAGTTTGGAACAGCCTCTCAAGGGAGTGTGGGGGGCAAAAGACATTTCTGGCTTTAAGACTAAGGCTGGAAAAGTTTATGGAAGGGATGGTATGATGGGACCACCTTAATTTTGAAATTGATATTTGAATTTCAGCAGGTAAGTATGCCCAGTGTCTGTGATGGATGTTAGATGGGATGTGGATTTGAGTTACTGCAGAGAATCTTCCTGAGTGCTAGCAGCTGAAGTTCTTGCCCAGCGAGCCTCAGGGTTAGCTGATCGCCATATTGGGGTCGGAAGAGATTTTCCTCTGGGGCAGATTGGCAGAGGCCCTGGAGGTTTTTCGTCTTCCTCTGCAGCGTGGGGCACGGGTCACTTGCTGGAGGATTCTCTGCAGCTTGAGGTCTTCAAACCACAATTCGAAGACTTCAATAACTCAGACATAGGTTAGGGGTTTTTATAGAAGGGGATGGGTAGGATTCTGTGGCCTGCTTTGTGCAGGAGGTCAGACTAGATGATCATATTGATCCCTTCTGACCTTAAAGTCTATGAGTCTATAAGGGGCTTTGTGCAGTCCATCCTGGTCTTCTGGGGATCCCATAGGTTCTATGTGAGTCACCAAGTTTGCAGGTGGGCCTGTTTTCTTTTTTCACTGGATGCAAATCCTGACAATGCACAGGCACACTCATCTCTCTCTGATGGGTTGAGGGGATCTGGCATCAGAATTCCTTCTCCAGAACCCCTCCTGGCAAATTTTTCCCTGACAGGAGATGATCCAGGCAGTTGTTTTTTCCAAACTGCCAGCTCTGCAGATTCTAATAATCAAGTAACACTAGTGCAACTCCATCACTTTCTATATTATGGCTGAACAGGTGTCTATGCAGAGAGGCTTTGGCCCAGGATTGGGAGCTTAGTAAATAATTGTGTTGATGGTTGTAAGCCAGACTAGCATGCAGCCTGCTTCTCCAATGCTGTGCTGGCTCTATGGAAGTAAAAATGGGATGAAGTATTTATTTTAGTCACTAACAGGCAGAGGGATCTGTTGAGCAAAAGGTGCCATCTTACGTAGTCACTTTTCAGAGCAGGACTGCAGCGTAGCTAAAATTCCAGCATGAGGCCTAGGCACCACTTATCTGGAGAGCCAAAGTGGGACTTAAAGAGGCTGGCCAGTCAGGCAGAGGTGAATTTCACACTTTAAGAATAATGTTCACTTTGCGCACACACAGGGTGAAATCTTGGCCCCACTGAAGTCAATGAAAAACTTGCCCACCATGATCCTCCAACTCACTGCCCACTGCTCCACTGAAGTCCTAAAGAAGTATGTCCTCATAGTGACAACAGAGATCATATCCCATGCCACTCCAGCTCACCTTTCTCAGTCAAACAGCCCCCCTGAAATCAATGGGACTGTTCATGTCATTAAGCCCTAGTGCTGCTTTGTCATTCTCTAAAAGCATTGCCTTTAATTTGGCACTTGAGTGTCTGATCACATTTACAGGTGGCAGGGAACAGAATACTAGCCACCCTAGCTACAGTCTTACATGTACCCGTATATTTCTGAACTACATGATGCTTTCTGATGAAATTCAACTTCTCTCCAGTTGGATAAAGTAAAACCATGCCACCCAGAAATGTGGTGATGGGTGTATGTCCGTTTATTGTGTTTTCATTTTAGAAGGAGGTGACAAAGCAATTAAACATGTTCTTAAATGCTAATGTAGGGGAAATATCAGTATTCCCATTTTAGAGATGGGGAAACGGAGGCACAGAGCAGGGAAGTGACTTGCCCAAGGTCACCCAGCAGCGTAGTGGCAGAACCAGGAATAGAACCAGTACTCTAGTCACTAAGCCATACCACCCCCTAGACATTAGAATCCAGCTTGATTTACAAAATGCTAATTGCTAAACACTAGTAGAGGAAAAAATAGGACAATTAACTAACTAGTTCAGTGGCATGTCAATCTGTGAGACTTAGTAAATCTGGAGAGAATTAATTATCACTGTATTGATCTGGCACCCTTTGAAGTCAGTGGCAGTTTTGCCATTCTGAAAGCAGAAAGGAGCCAATGGTTGGCGATTTTAAACACACACAAACATATTCTTGTTTTCCTGACAGCTACAATTCAAATTTGGGTAAGGTGGTCTGTATATTTGTAGTTCCTGTGGTGCTGTATATGTACCTTTTTGTATTTCTCCCGCTGTGATTGCAGGCTATAATTGTTGTTTATATTCTCCCTCTACTTTTGTTGCTGTTCTCCTTTTTACTTTGAAAAACAAAACAAAAAATAACTCTATAAAAAAGGATGTAGTCTGCTCTGTAGTTCTGGCATTGCCAGGGTTCTCAGGCAATCAAGAGAACTGCCATTTTTTACAGTATTTCTTCAAACAGGTCTTATGTATTGCTTGTAAAATCCTATATCTCTGCCTTACTCTACTGAGTCGAAATATTGCTAGCAGTTTTGCTTTCCTATGTCTGGGACTACCTGTTACACAGAGTGTTGAGGAGTAAAGCATTTTTTTAAAAGTTTTTTTCAGAAGGTCTATTTTAAATAGAGACCCTCGTAGAGACTGTGCAATGGCACTAATAAGAAATATTCTCCAAAAGCAATTGATCACTTGGAGGAGTTTATGAATTCCCTTCCTTAGTAGGTGGCTGGGGTTTTTTTTTGTTTTTTTTTTAAAGTAGCAACACTGGTTCCAATGTGTATGTGTAGCATGGAGGGAAGAGGCATGGGATAAGCAGAAGAGTGGTCAGTATAGGTATATGTGTATACGCTGATCCACTGATTAAAACAACCACGTGGCATTGACAGCAGCTTCCATCACCACCTTTGATTTACAGTAAAAATGGCATATTGCTGGGCTTTTATGCTCAGTGCCCTGAGAGAGGGGAGCATTCTGGCTGCTCCAGTCCATATAGAAATTTCCTGTGCAAGGCCTAATTTATCTGGCTAAAGCTTTGGCTCTAAGGGAGTCAGTCCAGTGACACAGTCCTTGCATGAAAAGACCCCCCTTCAGTCCACTGCAAAAAACATTGCACCCTGCCAAGAAAAGTCCCCAGGAAATGTTCTACTCTGGTTTCTCATTAATAAAGGGATTAGTGAGTTCTAAAAGTTTGTTTTGTTGAGATTAATATTTATTTTCCCTTCTGGCTCTGAAATCCAAACATTCTCACTTCAGAAATGTTGCCCATAGAATGCAAGTCTCCATCCATGCCCGTTTCCCCTTAGACTTGAATTCTGATCTATCGTCACGTATTTAGAAACTCTGCTTCTTTAGGTTAAATGCGCTAAATGACTTACAGTGCTACAAAGTGCGGTCATGTGTGGCCAGGAGTCCTCTGAACCATAAAATCACTGATAGCTTCATGTTTCTCCCACAGAAACTTACAAATATTAGTGACAAGGCAAGTGCCCATAATGGGTTCATTCGCTGTTTATTTTATGCCCATGGCACTTGAGTTCTTTACTGAGTTCCTACTTTCCTGAAGATTTCATAAATTGTAATGACAGTGACTACATAAAAAACATACACGTTGCTAAGCAATTGTGACTGAGGAATAAAGGGCATACCTCTGAATTCAGAAGACAGTGAAACAGGAAGATGAAAAATCCCTAAAAGAAACCAAAAAAGGGAAGAAGAATATTACAGGTTATTACTTGAAGTATTGCACTAAGCATGGGTGCAATAGACCGAAATTTACAACTGAGCATGAATGGGTCAAATTCTTCCCTAACTTAATCAGTTACAACATTAGGCTACTGATAGGACTGGTAAAAAAAATTTCCATCTAAAACTTTTACTTTATTTTTAAGGAACTTGAGTTTTCACCAAAATTTTCACAGAAAGTGTCTGCCTCCAAATCCAAAAATTTAAAAATCAAAAATATTTTAGTTGTTGGCAATCAAAGCTCTTTTCCAACCAGCTGTAGCTGGGACCCTATGCTGTATTATCTGTTCGATTATCTGTGGAATTCCTTTGTGAGATAACCAAAAAATTCACAAGTGCTGCTTTTACCTCTCTGGTCCAGGAAAGAATTTAAACATGCCCTTACTTGTATGTCTGTACTCAAGAACCTGCTTAACTATAAGCAGATGCTTAAGTCCTTTCCTGCCTAGGGATGCTTTCGGTGGATCAGGGCCCTTCTAACTTGTCCTCCTATCACAAGTGCTGTATGTATCAGCGGGCCTCTTTCCTACTAACCTTTTGTCAAATGCAACACGCATACCCTGTTGCTCAATCTGATGAGATCTACTCAGCCACTTAGGATTGTCTTATTTGGTTCCTTCAGGATCACAAAATCTTAAACTGACTTTACAAACTTGAAAAATTTCAGTGGTGCATCCACTGTTAAATCTAGTCCTTGATGCCTCACTCTCTTGGAAATGAAATTTGAATAAACTCTGTCAAGGGCAGTGTTCAATGCCTGTTCATCTGATGGCTGTTAGAGGCCTCACTCAATTGCTCAGTATTTTCACTGTCTTTGCAGAGACTGGAGAAATAGCACTGATTATGAGATAAAGGGGATGGAAGATGAGAAAAATATACACAAAAGAAAACATTGCTAAACATCTGTCAGTTGCAAGCTTGCGGTATTCTACAGCTATTGTCTGAACCCCCAGAACCTGCATTATCTACTTACTTGCAGGGAATTGAATATTGCAAACATGTACTGAAATACCATTGCATGGTCATTGACAGCTAGAACTCCAAAGATCCATGAACTTCCCAAGATCGGTAACAATACAGCAACTGCCTTAGCTGTCAACCTGAAAGATAAAATGACAGGAAATTTAATAGAATTGCCAAACAAACAGTATGTTTTTAACACATCCGAGGGGAGACTTTTATCAATTATTTCTTGGCACGCAAGTGATTGCAAAAAAAAAAATCTTCTCACAGACAATGCCATCGAATTGTTGCTCAGATTTATTGCTGATGTATAAATGATTAGCCATGTCAGCTTTTGATCACTGAAAAAAAATGAAGTAGGACGTATTTATGTTCACAGCACATAGAAAGAACTTCATCAGCATTATTCTTATGAGTCATTTGATAAGAGCGCATTGGTTGCACTTAAATAAAAATAATAGCTTCAATTTTATATAGTGCTTTCCAAGGATCCAAAAGTGCCTTCCAGACTATGGGCAACTGAAGCTCACTGAACTCAGGAAGACCACTTCTGTCAAGTGCTCATGCATCTGTATATAAATAGAGAGGACTGATGGTCCAGTGGTCAAGGAACTGTGGATACAGTTGCCAGCACCACCAGAGACTTCCTGTGTAACTCTGAGCAAGTTGCTTAGTCTGTCCGTCCCAGAAGCATTTAGGTATCTAACTCCTATTGAAAGCAATGGAAATTAGGTGCCTAAAATACTTTTCATGCTTTTTGCCTCTGTGCTTCAGTTCCTCAGCTGTAAAATGGGAATAACAGTGCTTCCCTACCTCGCAGAGATTTTGTGAGGATCAATTCATTAAAGATTGTGAGGCATTCAAACACTATGGCAGTGGGGGCTGTGCACAAACCATATTATTATTTATTATTATTACTGAAGTGCTGAGGAGTCTTAGCTATGGACCAGGACTCCATTGTGCCAGGCGCTGTACAAACAGAGCAAAAAGACAGTCCTTCCCCCAAGGGATTTCAAATCTAAGTACAAGACAAGAGACAGCTGATGGATATAGACAGATGTGTCATCAGAATTAGGCCTTACGTCTCTGCACCTACAGCCTCCTAAATTAGGGCCCAATGGTGTGAGGTGCAACATGCTTTCAATCTCCTGCAAGATGTTTATCTTCATCACCAAAAGGAATTAAGCATGATCAGTACCTTACATGATCAGGCATTTCCAGAAAGGTAATTTGCAGTTCTGGGATTTGTTTGCTGGTTTAACTCAGGATGTTCTGTCGTCTTTGCTGCACCAGAACACCAGCCAGCCTGCATGTAGGACCCGGACCTCTGACCAAACTGAAGTCACAAAGCATTACTGTTTATCTTACATAATTGTCTACTCTCCAAAAGTCTGTCTTTTTTTTTTTCCAGTGCATTGTTCTCTCTATTTCCTTGAGAGATACTGACTCTTGGCAATAAATTGTACTAAAGAAACTTTCATGTGTGCATGTAAACATCAATACTGAGTGTAGCAGCTGTAAGAGCATTGAACAAAAAGTACCTGGTCTGTTTCTAAGTATGGAAAGCATGAGAACAGCTCATTCCATGTGCATTCAGTTAAAACAAAATACAACTTACAATATACAACAAATTAACTTGCAGTTAATTTTTTATTTTCTTGCTGAAAGTAGGTCTGAGTTAGAGTGAAGCCAGGTGGCTTGTGAACATGTACATAGTGACTCCATCACAATCCATTTTCTCCTAACAAATGATTCAGCGGTGACATGCCTAGGCCAAAGCTTTGGACAACCAGAAAGTATTCAGCAAGGGCTTGCTCTCAAAACTCTCATGGAAGTACTGGGGAATAACCTTCTAGTTTTCTCCATGGGCACAAAGACTATTAGCTAACTGGCACCTGTGCAGTTCTGTTATGCAAGGTGGAAGGATGCAGGAGATCTGCATGCCCTATACCTCAAATTACTAAAATCCTGAAAGATACCAAGGAAGAAATGCTGCCTTCTGTTGGCAGAGGGAAGCAACGCTGGTGGAACTGGGGTGGGGAGAGAGGAAGTGGAGAAAAAAGACTCCTCCTTCTCGGAGCTATCTAAGTCCTAACAATGGCACATGGCCCCAAGTCCCCAAAGCAAGTGAGTAATCCAGTTCCTAGTGAGCATTGCACTTAAACGTGTTTAAATACAAGCACATGCTAATTCCTGTTGAGGCCAATGTGATTTAAGCACATGCTTAAAGTTAAATTCTTTACTGAACTGGGGCTGTAGTAAAGTTGGAGATCAGTAGGTCAGGATGGGAATATTGAGGGAAGAGGAGGTGGAGCCAAGAACCAGCCCACCCTCTGAACTATTGCATCCCTGAGGAGCTTGCAGATTGCTAATAGGAAATAATGTCTCAAGCAATATTAACTTCCCCTTTGGTGGGGTTAGGGTGTAGATGCAGGAGAGAAGTGCCTACAACTGCATATCTTTTGTTAGGGCAAGGCTCCATGGTGATTACAGAAAACAAGAGGAGAAAAATGAGGCTGTTGTATAGCATAACTCAGGGGTCGGCAACCTTTCAGAAGTGCTGGGCCGAGTCTTCATTTATTCACTCTGATTTAAGGTTTCGTATGCCAGTGATACATTTTAACATTTCTAGACAGTCTCTTTCTATAAGTTTATAATATATAACTAAACTATTGTTGTATGTAAAGTAAATAAGGTTTTTGAAATGTTTAAGAAGCTTCATTGAAAATTAAATTAAAATGCAGAGCCCCCTGGACTGGTGGCCAGGACCCGGGCAGTGTGAGTGCCACTGAAAATCAGCTCGCGTGCTGACTTTGGCACACATGCCATAGGTTGCCTACCCCTGGCATAACTCAATGGAAAAATCCCTTTAAATACTGAGTGCCAAATCAGTCATCTCAGTGACCCAAGTAAACAAATCTTTGTTTTTGAGTAAAAGAATACATAGAAACACTGCATGGAGTCAAGGGTTGTGTCAGAGAAGAAAGCCTGAATTACTTAAAATGTATATATTAATGAGAAGCTTGGTGTCCTTGGCCACAAATATTTTAGTACAATTCAATTTGATTCTACAAAGGGTCTGTCAGCCAGGGACTGAAGGAATACAATAAACCCCGAGGTCTATTATTCACTTACAATATACACTTCAAAGAATTTGGTCTTGAGAGCAACGTGATCAATGGTGCAGAATTATTTCACGATGCAAGGATGATATTTTTTTCAAGGCTAAAGTCCTTCACTTCAACAGCAACACAGGAAATATTTCCCACTGACACATTGCCATGGACCCAGATCCTGCAATGAACTCTTGTGGGGGAAACCAAAACCCTGTGACTGGGCTGAGCCCCACTGATTTCAATGGGGTCCACCCACACATGACTCATTGCAGGCGAGGGGCCTTAGGAAACATGGAGAAAATGGAATCTGGACATTTAGACATTTTAGATCTCTCATTTAATCCGATATTAAAAACACTTTCCATTAGGAACCCATCACTCGTACCCGTCTGCTGTCTCTCACACATCCAATTTTATGAAATTTTGCTTTTTGGGATAAACTTGTCCCTGTTTGGTTTCTTCAAAAAAGGGGAGTTTATTTTAATTTTTAATTTAAGTTTGAGCAAAATGACTTCAGCCATATTTGGAGTCATTTGACCACAACAAATGCACTTTTCCCATTGCAAAACTATTCTAAACACACTATCCGAACAATGCTTCAGTAAGAGGGAATGACATGAAAACTGACATGTGGGCTAGACTCAATGAAAACTGTGGACTAGTCAGTTTGGGCCAGATTTACAAAGGGATATAGGTGCCTAACGATGTAGATAGTCATGTAGTGTGATGTGCAAAAGCATCAAAGTAAGTTAGGTGTCAAAGTCCCACTGATAGTCAACGGGAATTAAGTGCTTTATTCAATTAGGTGCTTTTATAAATTTCTATCCGTCTACTTGATAGATATGATATGATTCTATGTGTACATATTGGGAAAACCCTTTCCTATGTCCAAGTAACCACTTTCTACTTCTTTAGGCACCTAAATACTAAATCTGCATATTTGTTTTTAACAGGTTTTGATTTAACAAAGGTGATAGACCTTTGAAGACTGAACATTGACCATGTGCAGTATGAGGGCAGGAGATAAACGTAATTAGAGAGGCACTCCATACATGTGCATCTTTTTAAGAGCACATCCATTTAAACTGGGTGGTGTTTAGGGGTAAAATTAACCTCGTGCAGAGGATCAGCACAAGGTCTGTGTCACTTGCATCCTATTTAAGACCTATTTTGCTTAAGTGGTGCATAGCTCTTATGCCAGTTTGTTGCACGGGTGAATTGAATGACTGGTTCAAGGAGTTATGAGATTCACTAACCATGCTAGGAGCTTGGCAGCATTTTTTCTTGACCTTTTTTATTTTCTTCCCTCCTCCTCTGCCCCCACTTCCCCAAACTTTGTTTCATTTCCTCTTTGACCTTTAAAAAAATGCATAGGAAAATAAATGCAAAAAGCTGCATTAAGCAACAATAAGGTCAAAAAAATTCAGAAAATGCAGAAGCTACAGGTCCCCTAGCTATGTTAATTCCAATGCATTACACATCCATATTGTTTTTTATTCCTGGTTTACTGGCTACATGAATAGTTTAGGAGACTAGCCCTAATCATTTAAACCATACAACACAGCCAAGTACATGTCGCTTTTGGAGCCTTAGCTGGTGTTTGAATATTCAGATTGAGCAACCTTAACAATGCATCAGCATGGCCCTTTGGATTTAATGCTATGAAGTTTGGTAACCAGGATGATAATACTGAGTTTGATACCTCAAAACACTGAATGGGAAAGCCTGATTTCTGTTGCCTAGCTGTGCTGGATGACTATAAGCAATGCCCTGTTCAATTAATATAGATGTAGGTTGTCTTTTACCACTAGTGCAGAGGAAGAGGTGCCACGTAGCTGCGCCGCCACAGGCACAGTCCAGGTAAGTCATGCTGCTCAGAGGCACAACCCAGGGAAGGGTTAAATATCCTATTTTCCCATGCCAATAGCAGATCACTACTCTCCCTGGCTAGTTCAAATGTTGTGCCGGGGGCGGGCAGATGCACACAGTGACTTAGGCACCTAAATCCCAGGGTCAGGCACCACTGGTATTCACAGTACCCCCACTTAACTGCCACCAAACCCAGTAGGCACCTAGGCTCATTCAGCACCTAACTTTTTGCAGAGTTCCTTAAGTGCCTCCATTCTGCCTCTGCACAAGAGAACTCCAGCCCCTCAGCAGCTGCTCGAATGCTTTACCCCAGCATGGCGCATGAACCAAGGGATGATGGGTGTTCTTCTGACCAACAGGCCTGTGAGGCCTAACCCCACAGATAAATTCTGAGCATCAGAATATCCTGTAGCTCAGTGTTTAGGGCACTCACCTGAGCATTGGCAGATCCCTGGTCAAATCCCTTCTCCCTCTCAGGCAGAGGGAGGATTTGAACTGTAGTTTCTCACCTCCCAGGTGAGTACCCTAAACACTGGGCTACAAGTTATGGGGGGGAGAGCCCACCGCAAGAAATGCTGTAGATGACTAATTCCCAAACAAGGGTTTTCAACTGAGCATCCCAAGCAGAGGGAGGCGCCTTCCTGCAGCCTGGATTTAAAAGCCAAACTCCCTGAGAGGGGCAGGATTTAGGACACTCCCTTCTCCATGACATCTCCCATTGTCTGTCTTAGGCAGGCAGGCAGTCACCCAGCCTGCTGGCCTTTGTGAACCCCATTTGGAGGAACCTGTTGTTACACATTCATTGTATAGGAAGCCCAAGCATGTGAATCCCAGTGATTTTCTAGGCGCTGAAGAGTTAGCCAGGCCACACTAAGCATCGCTGGTTTCTTGGTGAATCTAGTCCTTAAGCTCTTCTTTTCCCCATGCTTGCAGGAGAAATGTGGGCAGGCAGCATAAAGGGAGGACTTACCCTTAGACATCTGCGTGGGCACATTCTAGGTGGTGATGAGCTGCCCCTTAGAATTTTAGAAGCCATATAAGGGTTTATTTCTCACAGAAGCTGATAAAAGCTCAATCCCTATTGCTCTCTCGCAGTCTAGCTCTATTCAAATGTCTTTGCTTCCAGCATCCGTGTATGTGGTGATCAGCCCTGCCCTGAATTGATTGGGAGCAAGACAGAACTGGCACCAAGGGGGAATTTGCTTTTGTTCTTCCTTTTTACTTTGTTTTTCAATTTTCTTTTAACAAATATGTACCACTTATTGCTTCGTTAACAGGTGATTTCTGGGAACTGCAGAGCTATTTTTGTTCTGATTACAGTTTTATATTCAGTCTGTGTTTTGCAGCCTTTGGAATATTATTGTTTGTGCACAGTGTATCTATCAGCCTGTTCACTGCTAGGAATTGTTTCTCACTGTGTCAAAATGATAACAATCTGAATGGATGGATTGCAAGTTACACAGAAGGCACAAGCTGTGCAAAGCTTTGTTCAGCAATAGATGCTTCGATGTGGGCTGATTTAATTCCTATGCAGAGCCAAAAGAATGGTTTTGACTTTTTTTTTTTTTTTTTAAGAGCCAACAGCAATGAATCTGTACTGCATAGGGCCATCATGCTGCAACTGGCTCCCTTGCAATCAGTGGGGTTCCTTCAGGATAGTTGCTGGCAGTTGTGCAAAATCTATTCACTGGGCCTACCTGTATGAATCCTGCAAATCAGGGCCCAGGTATTGAAAAAGCATCCTTTTACCCCCCCCCCCCCCCCCCCGTGGACTTGCTGCCACCTTTCTGTTCTTTCCCTTCACACATTTGGAACAATGTTATTGCAAGTACAACATTCTTTAGAGTTCCTGATGCCTCAATCAGCCTTTCCTGAGCTTTCTGTCTAATTGACTCTTCATCTTTTTAAATCTCCATCTAAAAAACCCAAAACCTTGTCTCCTTTGCCTGCTCCTCTTAGGGGCCAATCCTATAACCCTTACTTAAGAGAGTAACCTTACTCATCTGAGTCATCCCACTTAAGTCTTTGTTTGACTCTCTGGTTCCTATTTATTGTTCAATTTTGCATAACATCCAATCCTTGCATAGGCAATGCCAGATCTTCAGCTGGTGTTAACTGCTCCAGCAAAGTCAATGAAGCTACACTGATTTATACTAGCTGAAATCCTGGTCAATAGGAACGTGAGGGGAAGATCCTGGAGCTAGTGTAATCTGTCTTAGCTCCACTGATGGCAAGGTGTGCAAGAAATGTAGGAGTCAGGGCCTGTGGGATATAATTTCTGTCAACGACATAATATGAAATAAGTGTTCAGTCTTGTTGCTGTTAAATTTAGTGGGACTTTTGCCAAGAAGCAGGGTCGGACGTTATAGTTTTTTTATATTTGCAATAGGTTTGGAACAATTCTACTCACTAGAGCTTTCTTCTTGCCCTTATTTAATTTCTCCCTCTTTTCTATTGCTCTGACACACTCCATATCAGATACTGATGATTGAACTAGCAGCCCCAGGAAGAAGCTTTACTGCTCACAGGAAGCAAACTGTATTGCTATTAAGAATGAGATCTATAACTCACAGATCAGTTTTACTGGTTCTGTATGAGGAACTAATCCGTTTAAGGCATCTGATCTCCACAACTCCAGACATCCTGTCTGCTAAATTAGGGACTAAATTGAGACCCATAAACCAAGATTATATAAATAGCAGGAAGAGGTATGGTCTATAAAAGCAGACACTTTTCCATAGCAAGTCACGTTGTTAGTTTGACGAATGGTCCTTTTAACTGAATTTTCTCTTTTTGCGGTTTACTTCAGACACCCACCACTAGCAGCGCTCTCAAAATCTAACAGAGTTCAGATTAATAGTGGAAGGAGATGAACTTGGACTGTTCCCAATTTGCTACAACTTGTAATTACAAAACTCTAACCTAAGAGCTGATTAAAATCTGTGAAACAAACAGTTTGCAAACTTTCCTTCACAGACAGAACTGCCATTCAATTCAGCTATGTTCTTACCTCCTTTTATGCTTGGTATTCACCAGTCTTCAGGATTTTATCCCTACTGATGTGTGAGGAATGGCTATTCTTTATAGAGTGAGAGTCATGAGTGAACAAGAGCATTTTGTTGTTTGCTATTATTTATTCAGTCATCTAGTCAGGGAGCAAAATCGCCCACTACAAACAGTCTAGCTGAACAATATTAGGAAAACCCATTTGCTGGAAATCGTTTGAGCAAAGTAACTAGTGTGTTGCTACAAACACATTCACAGAAATCTGTATAGGTTTACAAACCATTTGGACCTGAGCAGAGTTGGTTGATATCAATGAGAGTCTTTGGGATCAGGCCCTTTATGACCCCAAAATAAAAATGAGCTAAATTCACACCCAAAAATAGTCACAATGAATAATTTGACCAGCACAAGGAATGTAAACCTGGGGTCAAAAGACAGGTTTCAGAGTCAAAATTTCTTGGTTCTCCTCCGAGCTCAACCACCAACTCATTGAGCAAGTCAACTGGAGCATGATTTTCAGGAATTAATTTAATCTATGAACTCCAGAAGGCCCCTTGGTCTTCTGGATAGAGCACTGGTCTCAGAATCAAGAGACCTGGCTTTCAATTCTGGCTTTGTCACAGATCTACTGGGTGACTTTGGGCAAGTTTCTGTTTTCCCTCTGACCTTTGTCTATTTAGCCTGCAAGTTCCATGAAGAAAGATTGGGCTTCTAAACACTACAGTAATACCAAGAATAACCACATAGGAAGTCACTGATAGCAGATGCTCAGCGCTTCTGAAAATCAGGCCCTCGACTTTACTATGTCTCAGGTTTCCCAGGGAGAGGGTGATATTTCCTACTTTGCAGGGGTGTTATGAGACTTAATAATGTTTGTAAAACTCTGTAAATGCTTTGCTTACTGCATTCTAGGGCCCAGGCCTACAGCTTGTGCTGTTGAAAGGTGCTGGTAATACAGATTATTACACCTTTTAACTGCAAAGAACTTTTCCCATGCTGGACCTGCTCTTGAAATTATTTTTTCTTTTTTTGGGCGGCTTTGTGAACAATAGCCAGCATTTCACCAAGGAACCTCAAAGGAAAGCAGACGCTCTACTGAAGTGTTGGCTGTTCCTACACAGCTCCCAGAAACCTAAAGCTGCTTTTAACATCCAGTCTAACAAATGAAATAAAAAAAGGTTCCTTCCCTCCAACTAGAGTCTGGCTAGGGGGAGCCGGAAGTCAGTCTCCCGCTTTTTGAAATAAGCTGCTATTAGTTCTTTGGTCTGAATCCTGTAATTGAACTACAGTGTATTATATTTTGCTGATATGTGATGTAATGTGCAGCTTATGGAGCCCTTTAGTGCTGCTTTGCTGATGACAAACATTTTGGCATTCCCCAAAATGCTCTAGAATGTGTTTACATGGGAATACAAGGTGGTGTGCACGTGTGTGTGTGTGGGGGGGGAGACACAGACACTAGGAATTATAATTGAGATAATCAGAACATAAGTGACTTGTTTAAGGTCCCACAGCAGATCAGTGACAGAGGTAAGAATAGAACACAGGTCTGCTCACTCTCATCCCACTGCTTCAACTATGAAACACAAATCTTGTTTTTTATAGAAAGTCATGTTTGCAGCAATAAAGTATTCCCCCCCCCCCCCCGCCTTCTCCCCAGCTGAAGGTGGGAACTGAAGATCAAACACTAAGATTTACTGTCCTGGCTGGCTGGATTTTCAGGGGTTAGCTCCCTGGGCAAACCCTTTTTCTGAACTGAGACTTTTCCATCTCATTTTCTCTTGCTCCTTCATTTCTCAGCTTTCCTGACATCATCCCTCTCTAACGGCTCTTGAGCTTTTGTATCACTCCCTGGATCTCAGTACCCAAATCTAAAGATGGCCCCTGCTTTTTCACCAACCTTTGCCTTTGAAGAAGGGTGTGGGAGAAAACACTGAAGAACCTAATCTCATAGCATGAGGTTGTTATAGGGTTTGTCATGGCAGATAGGTTGGGTTAATGTTTCCTATTTTGGGTCTTTGTGCCCCTCTGTATCCTTTAGACAAGGCTTTCTAGAGCTCAGTACCCAACAGCTTGCATTGTTGTGAATGAGGTAGAAAGCGGGGAGGGTTTCCATTGTTCTTAAGGGGAACTGAGCCCTTTGGAGACTGGCCATATATTTGTGCTTTAAACAGTCAAGAGCTATGTTTGTGTCTGTATAGTGTTGCCTATCATGCCCCATCTCTATTTGCTCATTGCTTTGAGTCACCGAATCAGCCCCAGGGTAACTGAGTATATATCTTCCCTGTCACCATAATAACCGCTACAAGAATGGGCAATGCAAAGCACTTAAGGTTTGTCTAGCATCCCGCTGGACTACCACTGGAATACCACTTTTAGGGTATAATCATTTACAGCAAATCACTCATCAGTGGTATGGTTCTTTAAAACAGTCTTGTCAGACTGTTTGTTTTTTTTATTGCATAGCAACATGTTCAATGAATCATGAGTCCAAATAATGTACAATCATGGTTGCAAATAACATGGAGAAGTTTATTAGGGGACTTGAAACTGGGTGACAGAAGTATGAATTCCCCTAGCAGCTGGTACTGATGGCTGTGGTGAAAAGTCAGAAAATCAAGTGCTCAGAAATACACATGGAATCTAAAAGCAATTTTTAACAGGACAGGGTCTGGTCTTCAGAACGTTGAAGATTTATTAATTTCTCATGCAAACCTCATTTGTTTATTTCCAGAGCTTGATTGTTTTGCTCCTGTTTGAAAGCTGTCAGTGGAATTGCTGCCAGGGGAGGTAGCAAATGAGGCAAAGAGGGCAAGAAGAAAATTAACCTCTTTCTCCTTAGGGATACTTTTGTTCTTCTCAGGGAAATAGATGGGAAGTGAGATTCCATTTATTGTTAGAAAACTAAACTGCAGTGTTTCAAGAGGTCAACTTGCTTTTATCTTGAAGGAGGCAATGTGTAATTATCATTAGTCATCTTGTTTCCACGGGCTGATTATACCTTGCACAGCTAGCACTCCAGAGTGGTACAACATTTCTTTATCAGCCCAGATAACACAAAGTCTGCAGGAGGATTTGTTTGCATTATTTTGCATAGGATGTGTGCCCTCGTGGTGCTTCTGAGATGGGCAAGCAGTCGTGGGACAGTAAGGGTTGGAGAATTGGCCCCAGAATCATTACTTCAATTAGGAGAGCTTCCTGGTAAAAGCAAGGCAATGGTTTGTTCATCACAATTTTCATCATAGAGCCATACAGTTAGATAGGGAAAGAGCATTCTAGGTTATCTAGGCCATCTTCCTTACCCCATCTCTGCAGGATAGTTCCCTGCAATATATTTCTTCCTTGCTGTATCCCATCTCATATCAAATGGTTCCAAGGTAAAGCTTCCATCTCATCACAGCTCCCTATCCATTCTCTATTGTCTGGGCGTACTCTGTTTGAAGAATGGATCTATAGTGGCTCTATTCTTACTAGTTTTAATTGGAGTAAATTGGCTACATCTTCATGAGTCATCTTGAAAAGATATCCTGAAATTAGGCCCATTGTGCTATTCACAGCTGGTCTGTTTATAACCATCTGAATCATTTTTATAGGTGTTATATCATGCAGTACAAATCTTTTGTTTTCTCGTTTCCATGCAGTAAACCAGAGTGGCAGACCCAAAGTTCATAAATCTGTAATTTGATAAGTCGTCCTTCTATAAAAAAAAAACAAACCTCTTAGTGTTCTCCTTTCTCCTTCTAACAAACCAGGTGTGATTGTAAAGCCATTACCTTTTACAGGGGCACTTGCAATCTGAAAGCATTCAGCTGACATCAGACCTAACAGTGACGCAGGTTTCAACACAAAGGGCATACTGAAAAATGCCATAAGACAGGGAATCCAAGCCAAATTCAGAGGGACCATGTATGATGGTGTAAGTTAGACACCCTTGCATCAATTGAGATCCTTTACAGCCACTTAGGTTAACTTACCACGGTAATGTAGATAAGGCCTAAGTTAAGCTACGTAAATAACGTAACTGGAGTCAACATAGCTTAGGTTGACTTACTGCAGTGTCTGCACTATGCTGTGACAAAAATGTTAGCACTGAAAGTGGCAGTGTAGACACAGCCTAAGTAAGGCTCTAGAGGAAGTTT
This sequence comes from Chelonoidis abingdonii, assembly GCF_003597395.2. Classification (NCBI taxonomy): domain Eukaryota; kingdom Metazoa; phylum Chordata; order Testudines; family Testudinidae; genus Chelonoidis; species Chelonoidis abingdonii. Next base: position 12,903,887 of record NC_133790.1, on the reverse strand, counting down.
ATGTTGGTAAAATAAGCACATTGAGGTGGCCAGAAGAATGCACATCACATCAATTTAGACTCATTTATATAACTTGTGTACTTGGCCCTCTGGGCCTCATTCTTTACTCAGACCAGCTTTACATAGGTGTGATGGTATTGGTTTCAGTGGAGTTACTACTGATTTACACTGGTATAAGTCAGAGAAGAGAAACCCTATGAGGCCATCAACTTATGTTATGACAAAGATCCACGGCAGGGCCGTGGCTGGTCTGGCTCAGCTGCCTTGGGCTTGCAGGGCTTAGGGTGTGGGAATAAATTGCTGTATAGATGTTCAGGCTTGGGCTAGAGACCAGACTTTGAGATGCCACAAGGGGATAAGGTCTCAGAGCCCAGCCTCAGCCCAAATGTCTACACTGCAATTTTTAGCCCCCAGCCTGAGCCCCATGAGCCTGAGTCTGCTGACCTGGGTTCTGAGACTCGGTGCCGTGGGTTTTTTAATCACAGTGTAGACACCCCTGTATTGAAGCTATGTCGTATTGTGCTCAGAGAAGATTTCATAGACATTGTGTGTCTTGTGCCTTTCTTACTTATGTTACTCAGTTGATTAACAACTGAGCCTGGTGATGTCTGAGAACAGCAGCGGTTGTTGAAGTAAAAGACACAGAAAAAAGCCTCATGGAGAAGCATCAGGAAGCTGTTTATTGGAAATCTATAGGTTTACCAAATGTTTCTGTTTCTTACCTTGAGGTCAGTGAGGCTTGTAACTGACCAATGGGGGGAGGGGGGGGAGAATCATTTTAGCCTGTGCCTGACATTTCTGCAAAAATCCCAACACCCTACTCACAGGAGCTGAAGTCTGAAAATGACCTCCTGACCTAACAGCCTTAATGATCTTTATTAATGAAATGATACCAGCAAAAATGATGGTTTCTCATTTCCATGACAACAAGGCTAGTAAATAGCAAAGATACCAAGGTCAGGCATATAAACTGACAAAGAAAGGAAAGTAATTTGCTATGTAATGGCCCATATGAGCTTTAACTGCAGTGCTGGTAAATTATTAGGCACATATTTACTTGAACTCTCTCTTTTTAAATTTACGTAAGGAAAAAAAATTGCTGGAACAGTCCTACAATCCTTCTAGCCTGGTACTCTGTTTCTGAGAACAGCCAGTACCCAGTGCTTCAGAGAGTGACATACCCAAATAAATACATCTAACTGAGCAAATACATCTAACATAGCATGTAAGGAGAGGGTTTTCTTAACTCCCAGTTCTTAAAAAACATTACAAAAATGGGGATTTATAGCTTTTATTATTTATCTTAGCTGGTGTAACTGCAGATGCTAAGTTATTCATAGAAATGTCTAAAGATTTTGAACTTTTATTAGTTATTTACTTCAATAAAATCCCACAGCAGTGAGTCCCACAGGTTTTCTTACATATTGCAAAAACAAAACAAAAAAGCTTTCCTGAACATTCATTTTTAATGTCTTGCCTTTTAAGTCTAAAAAGGATCTACTGATTCTCTTATTCTATAGAGAAGGTCAAAAACAGTTCCGTACCAGCCTTCTCTGTACCATTCAGTATTTATTTATCAGTGTCTCATTACTGGTCACTCTTACTTTTCTGAATAAATAATTCTAGTTGTTATAATCTCTGCTCATATAGAAGCTCCCAGGGTTGTTGCTTAGTTCTGTTACCTCAGTTCGGATGTCACTGATTTCAGCGGGATTTTTACTGAGATGAGGTGGCCAATCTGGGAACTTTGCAGCATATGCAGTAGAGGATCAGGCTGGTCTATTGCTAGCACTACTCAGAGAGACTGTTGCTGCTAACATCTTGAGTGTGCTCTAGGCTGGTCTCAGAGTCGGTTGCAATCACTGTGAAGCAACACTGATCCCTAGGAGAAGCTGTGAATATTCACCAAATAGTGAACAAAGAGAGTGGGAACAAAGGAGAGATCTGTCAGATATTATCCTTAGGCAGAAGGAAAAAAAAAAAGAGGGTGGTACGTTTGAGTCTTGAGATACTTGCCTTCTGTTTTTAAAGGGAGTTTGCTTACAAATCAGGATTTCTCATACTGCTCTTTAGGGCAATGGGAATCTTTCTATTGACTTCAGTGGGAGTTGGATCAGACTCTACATGGAACCCAGGAGGGTATCTCATGCTGAGTTTATTCATGTCAAACTGGATCTATTCATTGTCTCCTATTTCGACCTCATAACACTTCTGGATTTGCTAAAATAACCTGGCAAGCTATGTTTAAATAGCAGTGACCAGTCTTCAGCTCTTGGAGGTAGATCCTAGGGACTGGTGAACCAGTTCAGGCAAAACAAGAGTCAACCTTAAACCATAATTGCACAACTCTCATCTGACCTGATGTCCAAGCTGACAGTAATCTGTTAGGAGGTTCAAAAGATGTTAGAAAACTTTAAAAACATTATTGTGATTTTCAGGGGCCACTGCATTTTTAATTCCCAACTTGCAGGAAAAATGCAGAAGTACTGCAGGCAAGGCTGGTTCTCATGCTCAATTTTGCAAACTTTGGCTCTCTGCACAGCTTTCCAGAACTGAAATTCCAAAGAAACTACAAGTATGTCTATACAGCAAAGAAAAACCCGCCACTGGCTCGTGCCAGACGACTCAGGCTGTGGGGCTGTTTCATTGGTGCGTAGACTTCCAGGCATGGGCTCTCTGAAACTCTCCCCTCCTGCACGGTCCTACAGCCTGGTCCTGGGTCTACACAGCAATGTAACAGCCCCACAGCCCGAGCCCCATGAGCCTGAGTCAGCTGGCATGGGCCAGCTGCAGGTTTTTCTTTGCTGTGTAGATAGACCCTAAGGTTCAAGTAGAAAATATACTGAGTGAAACCATAAAGACACACTCCTTTGAAAAACCACTGTAGGGTTAAAGAGCATGGTTCTTCACAGATTTATTTCCTCATGCCATTTTGAAAATTCCAACATATCAGGCAGCCATATGTTCTGATTAATTGCCTTTTTAATTGAATTATATTAATATGGGCTTTAATGAAAAATGCTTTCATTCAATATTTCAGTAAAATAAATGTTGCTGCTTTTATTCTTTTAGTTTGCAGGGGTTGGGGCTTTTATTTTCAATGTAGACATGGCTGTTTCTTTTTCTGAAACCCACATAAAACAGTTACCGTTAATGGAGTTGTATTACTTATCCAAAAATAAGACATAAAACTTTGAAAGGACTTTCATGCTAAAATATGAACTTTCATCTGCCATAATGTCCCTATATTTTTCGTTTACTTTATTTTGAGAGAGCACTGTGGGGAAAATATGCAAATCAGACAGTATAGCTAAGAGCTTTTTCAGACTTCTGGTGTGATTTATGTAGTTGTCTACAGTGCTGCACAAGGTGCTTGTTTGAATAAGTGTTTACTTTGTGTGATGGCATAACTTTAATATTTGTCTTATTATTCTGCATAAAGCTGACATCGAGTTCTAGGATTATAAATGGGGCCAAGGATGTAAATGTAACACTCCAAGCAAAGTGTTAAGTTATCGCTATTCACAGTGACTTGCACCATTTCGTGATGAATGATGAGTGTTTAAATGTGACTGTGGTGCCATGCGCAGATATACACCTCAAATAACATTGTCCTTCTCCTGTTGAAATTTCCATAGCTCAAAATCAGAGTTCTTAAGCAATAAACAAAACCATAAACAAGATAATTCAAGACTGAAAACTGAAGCCAGTTAGGGTGAAAAAGGAATGTGAGCTGCATAGGCCTTCGCTATGCATTTTAGATTTCAAAATCTAAAATGTTATTTATATTACAGTGGTGCCTACAGACCCCAATCAAGATTGAGATCATATTCAGCTGGATGCTCTATAAACCAAGAGAACCTAATTCAAAACCTATAGAAGTCAATGGGCTTCAGATCAGGCCCATAATTAAAAGGAAATGAAGCCATAGTGGTGCAGGGGGCAGGGTGGACTAGCCACCACAAGTACAGTCCCACTTAAGATCTTAAATTCTTACCCATCCTGCCACACATGCTGCCGAGGCTACACTTCTCTTTTGAGTGTGCTAGCTCAATCAAAGCTAGTGCATGTACGTCTATCTGAGCTGGAAAGTACACTCCAGCTCCAGTGTAGATGTAACCTATGTTGTAGAAGGGGCAAATTTGCACTAATGCATTTGTTCTTATCAAGCAGTGAACTATTTATAAATCAGACCAACCCAAGCCTTTAATTCAAAATAATATTCCCTATCTGTGAAACTGAAAAGACTTGCCAGCAAAACCAGCGTGAGCGCCTTCCACCAAGGAGGGGGAAAAATTATAATGCTAGCAGTTAATCTGGAGAAACTACACAAGCTCTGAATATGTCAAATCATAAGAGATAAGCAAAAAAGTCACACGCTCTTTACCAACCAACTTCAATTATATTAAATTATTCATAATTTTTTTTTCAAAAAATATGTTGGCTTTTTGTTCCAATATTACAATTCGGATTTCTGGCAAAACCTGGCAAAAACACTGCTGTCATGTGTACCTTGGAATTTAATATGGATCCCTTCCTTTGCTGAATCCTCTGGAGTTTAGCAAATCTCACAGGATGCAATTCAGCTTCATGCAAGGGGCCAGCAGAAAGCTCACTTACCATTTATATGGCACATAAACTCTTTGTTGTCTTAAGAGGTGCATAGACTTTGTGTTGACTAATTGCAGAGAGTCTGTTTTACTCTCAGGGGTGTCAAATCAGAGTTACCAACAGCTTATTGATTGTTGGGTCTGTATCAAAGGACTGACTCCACCCATGAATTGTAGTGCAGTGCTCTCCAGCTCTTAAAGGTGGGGGCTAGCTGGCAGGTGGCTCAGCTGTACCCATATAAAGTGGGGCTAGGTGAAAGCTCCCTCTCTATCTTTGCCCTCTATCTATCCCTACTGATTAGGTCAACAGATTCAGCTCAATAAGAGATTGATCTGGCATGGTCCTGCACGCACCTTTGAGCTTCTGAGCCCCTTTTATCTCCCACTGACTTTAGGGGGAGTTTAGCTTGTTCAGCACCTGCAACAAGTGCTGAGTATCTTGCAAGAACAAATCGTCTAGTTGCAGTCTTTTGACCACTTTGATTCTAAATTTGTGTGTCTCCTCATCCGTTTCTGTCTCCTTGCCAAAAGCAGTTTGTGGGGTTCATAAAAGGGATGTAATGAACCAAATTTTAACAAAAGCTGCTCTTTCTAGGCATTAAAATATGAAAGCAGACACACATTAAGCAGTCCTGATGAAAATTACAACAGTTCTCTATTCAGACAATCCATACTTCATGAATATTGAATCATGCTGGTACATGCTGTACGTACAGGTGTCTGTCAGTACTAAAGTCATACAAAACAACTCTCTCTCCATCAGTGGCCCTCCTTGTTATTCATCTACATTAAGCTCTGATGAATAGGAGTCATTAAACTATGAAACACCAAAAAGAAATATCTGCCAGTCATCCCCAAGGTGAATGGTACCCAGTGTATTACAATGGAGATTTCCTATAGTATCTCTTAAATTGTATTGTGCAGAGCAAAATTTTTCAGCTAGATCCACTGTACTTACTTATTTTTGTTGCTATGTTGCATTACCTACAAAAATGTATAATTCACATGGGATTTAGAAATAAAGGGCCAGAGCCAACACCCATTTAAGTCAATATGATCAGGCCCTAAAAACTTAGATTTTAAAATAACTTCATTAGATGATTCCTTTGAAAATCCCAGGCCTCATATTAGATACGAACACCTATTCAATTTTTATGAGAGTTGGGCACCTAACTAGTCTCCTTTGAAAATCCCAGCCTTTTGTATTAAAGTAAGAACTATCACTCTGTCACGCTTATTGCAGGGGACTGGATGACTCAAAGGATGGGGAAGTCAGCAGTTTGAATTCCAGCTAAGTCACACTTAAGTTTCAATCCATCCTCATTTGGCACATCACTTAAGCATGTTCTGAAGTGCTGAGCTAAACAGAGCTGGTTGGGAATTTTTTGACTAAACATTTTCTTTGTAGGAAAATGCTGATTCATTGAAACAAACTTTTTGCAGGAACAGATCAGTTTAGACCAATTTTTCAATTTGAAAATATTTTCAGAAAAAAGATATGGAATTTTCAAAATATTTTGACTTTTTAAAATAAAAAATTCCAGCTTTACAGTACAAAGTAACTTTGTATTTTGAAATTTAAGTTCATATTTTTAAATAGTCAAAATCTAGACAAAACATTTCAAAATTATCAGAAATGAAACCTTTCAGTTGATCCAAATTGAATTATTTTAAATTTTTTATTAGCAAAAAAATTCAAAATTGATTTTTTTGCCCTGATTTAGGTTGGGAAAATTTTTTGTTCTCTCAGCATAAACCTAACTCAAATGCTGAAGAGAGACGAACTTAAATGCATACTTTAAATATTTTGCTGAACTGGAGCTTTAGTGTGGTAATAATTTAATATTTTGGCTTATGGAAATAGACAACTGGAAACATTTATAAATTCAATCTATCGCTTGCATATTAGTATTGCACTGGTAGTTCTTCCATTGCTCATGTTTAAACTCATGTATTTTTACTTATCTCTGGATTCTTCCACATGTGTTAAATCAAATATGACCCAAACAGCATTTTTATTTTGTCATATCCAATGAGCCAAAGATTTAATTAGATTTAAGACATTATCATCAGCAGTCTGACTTCAGGTCAGTAATTAACATCTTAATACTCTCATAGTAATGTATTTCCTTTATAGCGCTCCCCACTACTCTCCCTTCAGAGAGTTTCAATGAGATGCATTCCTCATGCCCTTTGAAGGTATGTGCGGGCAATATGATTCCTTACATGCCATTAGAAATTGTCAAGAAAAATAATTGCTGTAAGCAGTTTTGACTTGCCAGATAGCTCTTTCTAGTGGATAGATTTTCTTCAGCAAACAGGAAAAGCTCCTTTTCATTTTTAACAGAACAAATGTAAGCAGGAACTCTGATAATTTTTTTTTAATGCACTAAGTGCACTGATCTGTAGTTTTCATCACCCAGTGAGGCACAGATCACTTTTAACCAGCTTGAACCCTATGAGAAAATTTGGATCCAGATCCAGACTCACTGCTGATCTTCTTACAAAAGAGGCATTTCACAGAGGGGCAGGATTCAATCACAGTGTGGTGTCTCAGCACCTTCTGGCCAATGGAGGGAGTCCTTTGGTAAAGACACTGATATTGGTCAGTCCAGGGCCGGTGCAACCATTTAGGCTATCTAGGCAGTTGCCTAGGGCACTAGGATTTGGGGGGCAGCATTTTCTTCGGCAGTGACCACAGCAGCTGGATCTTCGGCCGCCCCGGTTGCTGCCGGCATTTAGGCGGAGGGGGCTGGGGCGCGCGGGGGGGGGCGGCACGCAGAGGAACTCCCCGCCCCAGCTCATCCCTCCCCTGCCTCCTCCTCGAGCACACCGTGGCTGCTTCACTTCTCCTCCCTCCCAGGCTTGTAGCATCTACACTGATTGGCATCACAAGCCTGGGAGGCGGGAGAAGTGAAGCAGCGATGGCATGCTCGGGGTGGAGGCGGAGCAGGGGTGAGCTGGGGCGGAGGGGGTGCCTCAGGGCAGAGGGTGGGGGGTGAGGAGCTGCCACGGGGGGGTGCCTCAGGGCAGAGGGGGGGAGCTGCCATGGGGGGAGGAGGCTCAGGGCGGGGGCTGGGGGGAGGGTGCAAGGTGGAAGTTTTGCCTAGGGCACGAAACATCCTTGCACCAGCCCTGGGTCAATCTACTGCTTCTAAGAGGTGCTGTGATTGACCAGTGGACACTGGGCAAAAGGATGAATTGAGATAATTTTAAAGAAGTGTTCCAGCTCCTGTTTCATCTTATTTATGGGAGCATTTACAAAAAGGAGACAAATATACAGAGCAGTATCTCATTGATTGATGCCTGCTTAGAGAGAAAATCAAAGCTGGCAAAAATAATCATGTGACTCAGCATACACTACACTGATCTGAGACAAAAGGCGTCTGTGCTGAAAGAAAGAAAGATGTGGAATGCTGAAGGCTGGCATGAAGAACCATGACAGGCAGTGTACCATTGACTAAATGGATGTGCAATTTGCCTTAATGCAATCATTATGCTTCTGGGATATAATTTAGGGCTTTGCAAAGTGCTTTGGAAGGTTCGAGTCCATGGATGAACCCTATATAGGTGTGCAGCATCGTGAGCTGCTGGAGCAGAGCCCCTTTTAGTTGCATCTATTAGAAGATAACTTTAGTAATAGCTATATCTATATCTATCTATCGAGTTAGAAAAACTTTGTGTGAAACATACCAAAGCTGATCATAAAAGAAACACTTTAGCAATGAATACTGACGGATGCAGGGAAAATCCAAACCAAATGCAAAGCTGGCTGCTACACCAAAAGTAAAAATGTAGAACATAATTAAAAACTGACATGGGAGGGGAATAGCTTGTGTGTGTATGCACTCATGTATCCTGTTGCACAGTTCCCACTTCTATTGTTCCTAGTACATTAAGTCCTTGTACCTGGTGAAATAAAGAGCAAACTACCGTTTCCAGGTCCCGTGCACCTCTTTGAATATGTTTTCAGCTTGGGTGAACAGTTTTTGCAGCAAATGCTGGATGCACTATATTTCTAATGCCTACTGGTTTCTCTGCCTTCTAAGAGTTTTTTGTACCTTTTAGTCAGCATTGCTTGTTGGGTGCCCGATCCAACTCCTATTTGAGTCAAAGGAAGGTCTCCCACCACCTTCTGTGGGCACTGGGTCAAGCCCTGTGTCTGCTTATTCTTTGAAACAACCAAAAAGTAGGTTAAATTACATTTAAAAGCTACGTAAATGAATGTTTTCCCTGTGACCTCTGTGATTCTTCAATGGCCTAGGCATTAAAACTGGGATCTCAATGAGTAGTGCAGGGATGTCCAGCCCATGGACCATACTCAGCCCACCAGAGCATTTCATAAGGCCCATGACCTGCTTCAACACAGTATGCTAACAGCTGATTCTTTAGCATTTTTCATGTTTACATCATTTTAGTATAAGCAAGCATGTAAACAGACAACACTGTACATAGCTTGTTTTTATCTAAATACATATGAAACAAGCTGAACTTAAAATATAAATTGATACAGGTGACATTAAATCTGTTTGGCCCACACGAGGTTGTGCTTATGTTTTTGTGGCCCTCCTATGTAATAAGTTTGGGCACCACTGAGTTAGTGGATTTCAGAGCAGTTCCTAATGGATAGAGGTCTACATGCCTCCACTGCTGCCATAGGAAGCTGTGCTGGAAGTCTCAGTAGTGACACCAAATCAGCATGAGGCATATGACAGCTGTGGTAATCTGAAAAAGGCTTCCTCAGATGACAATGTGGCACCTTCTACAGCACTACATTTAGGGCAGGGGAGAGGTGAATGTTCCCACTCCAGTAAAGGAGTTATATTAACTGGTTCCTGCGGCATCGCATCCCACCAGGAACTGCAGCCTCGATCCAAAACACAGAAACATAAGGCTTGAATGAGCTGAGGGGATCCATTTCTTGTTTTCCTTCTAACAGAAATTAAATGTCTCTGAAATGGATTCTATTGTGTACAGGAATGTGCAACTAATTTAGCAAATGGTAAATGGCACAGTCTGCTTGCCTCCCTTTGTTGGCACACAGACCACTAGAGACGCCTTTATCCACTGCCTCGTCCACAGTAAACGGAAACATATCTATGCACTAACAAAAGCTCCCTTACAAACATTTGGGAGGCCTTTGAACAAGAGCAGCTCAGCAAGTTTGGCAAAACCCTCACAAATAGCTATGCCATCAATGAGGGTGTTTGTGTGCAGACTGTATGTGTGGGTGTCCCCTATCATAAAATAAGAAAGCCTGGTTCAAGGAAACGAAAAGCGTGTGAGTGATTTAGCTGTAAAGATTTAGCTAATGTAACTAGATAATAGAGCAGCTATTCTAAATTAGAAAATGCAAGGCTTCCTTTTGTTTTTTAATTGTTTAGGTAAGTAGAAGAAATAAAGCTCTTATTCAATTAAGCCAGTGACCTCCTTTTAGCTGGAGGATTTAACAACATCAGATATCTTGGCATTTGTTTTCTGTGCCTTTATGCCTGTTTAGATTTTTAGAATTTAGCAAGTCTCTCTCTTATTTAAAAAAACCAACAAATAACATTTCTGCATGGTTGCTAATGCGATGGCGCCTAATTTAGGAGTTGGAGATTCCTTCAAAAATTTGGATCAAGATCATGTGAATCACAACACATAACAGGACATATGTAACCCCTGTGACAAACATGTCCAAATGGACACATGTATCCTAAATCCTTCCAAGAGTTTTCTGGGAAAGGGAACATAGGGGTTGTTCTCACTGAACTTGATGGCAAAATCCATATTCACTTCAATGGGAGTGGAATTGGGACTATACTGCAAGCTGTCATGGGAAAACGAACTATTCCTGATTTCAATCCTTAATTTAACAAAACCGGGGGCCAAAACTACTCCCTCTCAAGGAACTATTTTGATCATTTCATTGAGCTTCGCAGGACAAAGAGAATGTGTATAGTGAAACAAAGTAAAACACTAAGGAAATTTCCTAATTACCGGTATGTGGTAATTGCTTTCTCCTTGGCTGATTGTGATCACTATCATTTCTGGTTCATTAGCTTATCAAGTCTACATTTTATATAAATGATACTGATTGTTCCAACTCATTGGACCATTTCTGAGAAGACAGTGGGGAAGCATTCAGTAAGAGTTTGATTTGGCAGTTTATTTGAGAGCAAGCTAATGCAACTATATCTGTGGGGCAAATGTGATGCAAAATTGAGCATGCTGGAAAGCACAGTGATATAGCTACACTCAGTAGCTTTGTTTCAATCTTAAAACCACTTTTGTGGAAATAGAGATGGGGAGAGGAATTTTGCATTTCGTATTTACATTTATGTGTCCACTCTGTCTCCTGAAAGTATTGTAATTAAGTCTTTGAAAAACTGCATATTTTTTTAACCCAGATACGTTCAGGAGCCACCCCACTTATATGATGAAAATGATTACATGTGATAAACTTTATCAGAGAAAAGCCTCCTTTGTTTATGACAATTCAGTCAAACTGGACATCTTTCCTCTCCCTACCTAGCATATGAAGGCAACTCTCCCTCTCCCAATCCTCATCAATTAGGTGCTGAAAACTGGATCCACAGCCCCACTGATGTCAATTGGAGTTTTTCCATTGACTGTGATGGGCTTTGGAACAGATTCAAGGTGCTTATTTGGTGTTCAGTTAAGCAAGTGGGATCTTAACTGAAGTATGTCCACTCCACTAAGGCCCCAGTTCAGCAGAACACTTAAGCACATACTTAAATGCTTTGTAAAATCAAGCCCTGTGCCCAGCAAGCTACAGGAATGTTGGACTGAATCTCTACTGGCAGCTCAACAAAAACTGAAGTTCCCATTAGGGGAAATCTTTCTTTCAACATCCAATATTTCACCCCAAACTTCCCCCAGCTGAGACCCTGAACTCTTACATTTGCATCCAAGATCAGCTACTCTATGTAGGGCTGGTCAAAATTCTCAGAGGATGAAAATACTGAAATTTGGTTTTCACCTGAATTGGCCAAAACGTCTAAATCTCTGGACTTTTTGCAAAATGAAATATTTCAAGAATATTTCATTTTGACCTTTCAGTAATGTCAAAGTGCTTTGATTTGACAATAATTTTAGGTAGAACAGAATATAAAAGTAAAAGTGATAACGTTGAAATTAAATCTTTCACCCTAATTGAAATCAAATATTTTGATAATTTCCCACCAAAATTTCAACAAACTGATACTTCATTAAATGTTTCAATTTGGTCAAATCAGCATTTTCTAGCAGAAAACTATTGTCTACAAATTTTCAGTCAGCTCTAACATCATGTCTGAAGTGGATACATGTATAAAACAAAAAGGCAATAATACTTAGTGTCTCTAACTGTGTGAATCCTGCATTTAAGAAGTTACATACCGCATGAATAAATAAAGACAAGAGGTTTTTATTTTAATTTTTTAGTCGGACCCTGATTCAGGAAGGTACTTAAGCATGTGAGTGATTCCATTGAACTCATCTATTTTATTGAACTCAGTGGGGCTATTCATCTGCTTAAAGTTAGGCACATGCTTAAGTACTTTCCCAAAACTCACCCTATTTGAGCTACTTGGAAAATGCAAAAAATAGTCTATCAATATTCCTTTAAATATTTTAATGCATTCCCTTCAGCTATGCTTGTGCCCATTCTGCATTCGCTTATTATGAACGGATTCAAGTGCTTAAGTTTTAATGGCAAAAACGTTCACAGGGAGCAAATCACAAAGGTGTAACAAGAGTATTCATGGAAACCAACATCGGAATTCATACAAAAAATTATTTGTGCTGAAAGTGCCTGTGTGACTTGTTTGACCAACCACAACTAAGCAACAGAGTTCGTATTTTGAATATTTGTAAACAAACCATACAATTCAAGAAACAACTGAATAAATTCAGATAATAAACAGTTGTGAGAAATTCTTCACTTAGCCCTAATTACTAGCTTGTATTTCTGTGCTAGAATTAAGGCATGCCTTAGATGTCCATAAAAGTGACCAGTTCTGAGTATTTTCACATGCAGGAATAGATGATTTGATACAAGCCCAGACTGTGACCAAAAAAAGAACCTACCTACCGCACATTTAATATCGGGACTGCTACTGGAATCAGATTGCCAGACATCTTGAATTTAACCCCTTTTTTGCTCCAAAAAGTGTCATAAGCATTGAACCTTGGGTAGTTTTGCCATGATTCCTGCATGTTTGCATCCCACAGACACACGAGTTTTTCTCTTTGATGTTTCTTCTTGAACTTTCTTTCTGACTGGTATCGTTGTGATCGTGACTGCATTCTTATTCTATCAGGTACTTCAGATAATCTGTACCTTGATGTTTCAAGGCACTAAATTCCTTGCAGTCTTAATGCACTCAACGGAAGTATAAGATACTCAAAACCTTGTAAGCAGGATGTTTGGTGCCTTGGAATATTGGGCCCTGTATTAAGTAGAAATATATCTTTTATTTTATGTTCCAAGTACCATTTAAATGTGCTTCTAGTGCAGTTACTCTCTCTGTTAACTTTTACATTTTGTCATGAGGCTCCATCACTTGATTTTTTTTTAATTTGGATCACAATATACCATCCCTTTAATTGGCTTTCTTTTCTCAGTTCCCCTCAATCTGGTTAAAGCTTTCCTCTGGCAGCAAAACCTTGAAGAAGGTGGGCTTGAAGACCCCTTCCAGTATGAATTGCAGGCTAGAATTTTCAGACTCGTGTCGAAATTTAAGGACCTGTTGATGTCAATGGGAGTTGTAGATGCTGAGAACTTCTGCAGAATCAGGCACTTATTTAGGTACCTATATACATATTTTACACATCCATGCTTGTAAATATTGGCCCTATCTCATTACCAAGGAAAAGCGAGCAAGCATTTGGCAGCCCTGCTGTATTCCTTCTGCCACCACTTATTCACTTTCCGTTCATTGCTCTGTGCCCTACAGTTCATTATCACCTTCCAACTTAGAAATCTTTCTATTTAAATATCATCATCCAAATTCTTTCAGACAAAAACTCAGCATTTCCCCTTGGGCTTCCCTGTCTTTCATTTCTTCCCATCTTGAAAAGACACAAGTTAAATCCTCTCTTTTTCTGCCCCTTAGCTAGGGCAATTCGCCGCATTGGGCAGACCTTCCCTGGTACCACAATTTCCCCTGTATTGTAGTTCTTATCCTTTAGCCTTTGACTGATGGTTTCTGACGCCCTGAGCACTTCGTGTGCCCGCGAAATCCCCTTCTCCCCCCGGACAATACATAACTGCAGCAAAAATTGCAACTTGTTTTCAGTGCTTCCTTCCCTTGCAAAAACCAGGTTATGCCATTTTAATTAAGCTGCATTTTCTAAAAATACACCTGATTCATTCTTTCTAACGTCATATGCTTTCCACCACAGCTAATGTCAAATGAAATGTACTATCCAGATGGATGCCTGACAGGCCCTTTATTTAAGGATGCCATTACATGAAGCATTTTGCAGCCTTCAGTGATTTTTCCCACAGTGATTGAACTTGTCAACTCAAATGCTACCTTGTAGTCCTTGGTGACAGTAGCTTGATGGAAACTACAGAGCTTATTGCCTTATTTTGATTTCCCTTTGCTCTGTGTCATTGTCTCCGCTTGCTATGCTCACTCACTCCAACACGCTCACGTAATAAATCAGCTAATCAGCATCTAGGATTTTCTAGTACACCTGTACCTCTATATAACGCTGTCCTTGGGAGCCAAAAAATCTTACCATGTTATAGGTGAAACCGCATTATATCGAACTTGCTTTGATCTACCAGAGAGCATGGCCCTGCCCCCCTCGAGCACTGCTTTACCGCGTTATATCCGAATTCGTGTTATACTGGGTCACGTTATATCGGGGTAGAGGTGTCATAAACAGATAGTAGGAGTTAATAAAACAGAAGTACTTTATATCTCTTTTGACTGTAAAAGGTTAACAAGTTCAGTAAGCCTGGCTGTCACCTGACCAGAGGACCAATCAGGGAACAGGACACTTTCAAATCTTGAAGGAGGGAAGTTTTTGTGTGTGCTGTTAGTTTTTGGTGGTTGTTCTCTCTGGGTTCTGAGAGTGAGCAGACGTGCAACCAGGTTTCTCTCCAATCTCTCCAATACAGGCTCTTATAAGTTCAGAATAGTAAGTACCACAAAGATAAGGCGAGTTAGGCTTATGTTTGTTTTATTTGCAAATGTGCATTTGGCTGGAAGGAGTTTAAATGTGTATTTGGCCGGGAGGAGTTCAAATTTGTATTTTGCTGAAAGGATTTTAATTTGTACTTAGGCTAGGAGGGTATTCCCAGTATCTATAGCTGAAAGACTCTGTATCTATTCCATTTTAAATTTATAAAGATAATTTTTACTGTTTTTCTCTCTTTAATTAAAAGTTTATTGTTTAAGAACCTGATTGTTTTTTTATTCCGGTGTGAGACCCCAGGGAATGGGGTCTGGATTCACCAGGGAATTGGTGGGGAGAAAGGAGGGAAGGGGGAGAGAGAGGCTAAATTCTCTCTGTGTTAGGATTACTGTCTCTCTCAGGGAAAGTCTGGGAGGGGGAGAGAGAAGAAGGAGGGAAGGTGCATTCTCCTCTCTGTTTAAGATTCAAGGAGTTTGAATCACAGTGATCTTCCAGGGTAACCCAGGGAGGGGAAGCCTGGGAGAGGCAACAGTGGAGGAAAGGGCTTTCTTCCCTTGTGGTAAGATCCAGAGGGTCTGGGTCTTGGGGGTCTCTGGGCAAGGTTTTGAGGGGACCAGAGGGTACCAGGCACTGAAATTCCTGATTGGTGCCAGCGCTACAGGTTCCAAGCTGGTAATTAAGCTTAGAGAAATTCATGCTGGTACCCCATCTTTAGGACGCTAAGGTTCAGAGTGGGGAATTATACCATAACAAGAGGTGTATTAGGTTCTTAATTTATACTGAAAAAAGTCTCCCATGCAGCTGTGAAAACACCAGAGAATCCTGTTCAGTTTGGTGGGATTAGTTTTCTTCTTATTGGAAAAACTGCAATAAGAAAGGGGTCATCTCTCCTTTAACACAAAATGTATAATCTCTCCTAAGCATGCAAGGAATACTAACTGTAAATGCAAGAAATTGGATTTTACTACTAGTATCAGGTTCAACGCCTTGTCTCTCCAACAACCCACATCAGTGCCCTTTTCCATGACACCCTCTAAGGATGGAAGCCCTGATTCAGCAAAGCAGTAACACACACAAACTTGTGCCTTAACTGAGAGTTAAGTATATGATTAACTATTTTGCTGAATTAGGGACTCCAGGACCTGGTCCTGAAAGCCATTTATCTTCTCCTTATTCAAATCCCTCCTGAAGACCCACTTCTGGAATAACACCCATAGGAAATTAGCCAACAACGACCCATCTATTTTACGTTATCATCTGCAGTGTGCTTGTAGCCATGTTGGTCCCAAGATATTAGAGAGACTAGGTAGGTGAGGTAACATAAGAACGGCCATACTGGTCAGACCAAAGGTCCATCTAGTCAGTATGTTGTCTTCCAAGAGTAGCCAATAGCTGGTACACCAGAGGGAATGAACAGAACAGGTAATCATCAGGTAATATATTTTTAGCCCAACGTGTCTCTCACCAACAGAAGGTGGACAAATAAGAGACCTCACTCACCCTGTCTCTGTAGTATCTATTTTACCTATACTTAACTGGTGTGAGTAATGTGCTACCATGATATACAAAGTCCTCAACTGAGTAACTTCATGATCCTACTGCTTTGCATCCTCCTGCCACACCTCGTTATTGTTGTTGTTTTAAATCCTCTTCATTATGTCAGGTCTGAAAGTAGATTGTAAGTTCTCTGGGGGCTTTTTTGTTCAGTTTTAACAGTGCCTGGCACCATGGGGTCCTGGTCTCTGACTGGGAATTCTAGATGCCACTGCCATGCAAATTATAATAAGCTTGGAGACTGCTCTGAGAAAGAACTGCATCTTTGTCTGTGCTGCCAGGTGCCTAGCACAGTATGGGACACTGAAAAATTAATAAGAAATAATTATCTATGTCATCAGCATACTATTAACAGTAAGGATAATGGCAGAGGCAGACTTAGGTTGGATGCACAGATTCGTAGATGGCCACACCCCAAAATGGCCTAGAGCAGGACAAAGAAGAAAAAATCACATGTTCGGTCTGTGTCAGGCATTCTAACTCTGTCCCTAGTGTTGTTTAAACTACGGACCTTAAGCTCTACTCATTTGCACTTCACTGTGCTCCCACCTGCACTGCTCACAAGTATCATAAGGATACCAATGGTATGTATAGATTTATACATCTTTCTATGGAATGTATTGATTCATAATCTCTCAATATATATTTACCAGTCACCAAAGTATCTAGGTACTCAATGGTATCTATATAGCTTGTATTAATTTATGGAGACTGTTCCTTTATTTTCATAGCTCTAATGGAAAATACAAATAGTCATTGGCAGAGATGGCCATTTCTCTCCTTAGGTACTGTAATTCCTTCATGTTTCTGAAGGTCACAGGGACTCAGCCAGGCTAGAATCATCAGTCATTTTAATTTCCAGTGTTTTGAATTCATTACAGAATAATTCTTATAGATTTTTGTGTAGACATATTTACTGTTTTTCTCTTCACTCCAGAAGATATACAATAACTAAACTCACTTTAATTAGATCAGTGCCACCAATATTGGACAGTTGCTGGCATTTTAAAAATTAGGTGAGTAATTTAATCATAAAATGACTCTTCATGTCTCAATTTCAGGATAGCCACGCCAAATCCTAAGTGTACTGTGCGTCATGGCTCAGAAACATAAAAAGCAAATTGTCAACACATTTTTAGAGTGACTCAGTAATAGACACATTAAATCTTTCGGTTTGCCCTCTTTATATTTGAAGGGAAGCATGTTTAAAAGATACAAGACTGTCTCTATGGGCTGTACAATACTGTGTTTCACTTAAATTCAGTGGGCTAAATTCTGCTGTCAGTTGCACTTGTGCAACCCTATGGGCTTGGATTGAAGTTAGAATTTAGGATTGGCTCCATGTGTTCAGATATCAGAGACATATCTAATTTAAAGTGTCACTTAGATGGGACGGTACTTTAATATAGCACATGGACAAGGCAGTGTTTTGGTTAGGCCATCAAAAAGGCCACTACCATAGTGTGTAAACTGCTTTGACAGATGACCATCAGGACTTAAGCTCAAACTTAAAGTTAAGCATCAGCCTATGTGCTTTTCTGAATAGGGATGGACTTAGAGATAAACACACCCTTAAATATTTTGCTGAGGAGGAGCAAAATCAAGGATAATCCTCAGAAAGCCTGGGGGTATTGAAATATTCCAGTGTAAACTAATTAAATGATTGTTGCATTCTGTGCAATGTACTTTTGAATGTAGTTATTCTCTAAGGGGAAAGAAACCAAAGTGTTAATAGAAGGCACAATCATGAGTCACTACGTGAAGGGGATTGTGATGGGAGGGCAGGGGAAGCTACCTAGTTCCTGGCAAAAAAGGGGTTAACTCCAGCTCCGCTCCCCCTTCCATAGCACAGTTGCTCAGTGGTTGCATTAAAATGGGGGGTTAACTTGCTGACTGTGTCCGTTTGTTTTTTTTTCTTATCGAGTCATCCTGCCAATGTTTGGAGATGAGCGCATGCTATATGCATCTATGACATAACATAGTTCTAGGTGATTCTCCTATTGCAAAGTAATATGAATGAGAATGACTTACTTGAATGCGTTGGCTTCTCCATGCACCTTATAGTTGTCTGCGCTGATTCTCGAGATGACTCTGGTGACAGCAATGAGAATGCCAACATTGACCTAAATAAGAAAAAACAGGATTCAGTCAGGGAAATGAGCATGGAATATGTCAGAGATGCAAAGTGCACTGAATTTGTATTCTACAAATACAGAAGAAAAGGGCAACTTTTGCTTTTTATATTAATTTTCCGACCATAGGGCTAGAATTTTGGTCTGTGCAGGGGAAATTCTAAGAAACCTAAACCTACTGGTTCTCTGGCAGTTATGCACAAAGCAGTAGAAAAGTGGGGTGCTAAGATCCGGACTACTTTTTTTTAAAGCATCTTATCAGGGGTTTTTTGTTTGTTTTTTATAATGGATGTTCACTATCCGCAAATTAAGATTTGGGTTAGATGTGCTGAATGAGAATTGACCATTAGTTAGTTAAAAATTTTGCATCCCATCGTCAGAAGTATGAATTTGACCACAACTGCAAGGCCAAAAAACCCTATTCTATATGTGAATATCTTTGGTACCTACCAGTAGGTGACAAACTGGCCATGAAAACTGTAATGTGTGTGCGTTTGTGTTTTAGAAAGCATCTTCCTTTAGACCTTTCAGTGCTGAATTCTTGCCACTTACCAAAATTTGCTTGCAGTGTTGGCATGAGAACATTTTGAAATGTTAAGCCTGAGCTCTGCTTTATACAAAAGGCATGCTGCGTTGGATGTCAGGCCCAGAAGAAAAACATCCATGTAATGAAAAGAATTCCCACCAGAAATTCAGGGAATCTTGAAAAGATCGACATTGAAAGACAGAACAAAGAATTGTTTGTCATCCCTGCTAGAGTCATAGGTGAAGAAAGGAGGAGGAAGCTTTGCTGTTGGAGGGACACTCTTGCTGTCAAAATACCTTAGCTTGTTGAGAGAGAGAGCTGGGAGGCACCGAAAGTACACTTCCCCCTTCTAGTCTAAAGTCATACACCAACTACAGTTAGTGTTGCTGCCTGTCCAGTTTTCACCCGGACAGTCCGGGTTTCAGCTTGTGTGTCCGGTGCCATTTGACAAGCCCCGATGTACCTTTTTTTTTTTTTTTTATCTGTGGCAACTCTAAGGAGAAGGAAGGAGGCAGCACAGCAGCAGCTGCCGCCACCACTTCTGGGGCCAGGCTGCTCACAAGGCATGTGTTGTGCAAGGGCAGAGCTGTGGGGGAAGAGGTGGGGTGGGGCAGGGCCTGGGGAAAGAGGTGAAGCAAGGACGGCGCTTTGGGGGAAGGGGGCAAAGTCATGGGGGAAGGGATGGAGCGGGGCCTGGGGAAAGAGGCGGAGTAGAGATGGGGCCTTGGGGGAAGGGGCAGGGCTGAGCCTTGGGGGTCCAGTTTCTGCCATTAGGTGGCAACCCTAACTACAGTGTGTGGTGTTTACCGTAGAGTAAGTACCATGCAGGAAGATAAATAGAATAGGTCTGAACAAGAGAAGGAGGAGGATGCAGATTGTAGTGGCTGCTACTAATTATTTTTCACCCCAAAATGAGCAGAAGTAGTTATTTGTACATATGTGCTTCGATTATGATTTTTAGAATGAGAAAATATCTAAGATTTTTTAAGTTTAATAACCACTGAGGCTTCTCAAGATATTTTCCTTCATTGCACCCAAGCCCTGTTTCTTGTTGATTTTGGACGATAGGTGCAGATCCTCAGCTTGTGTCTCCAGTCATAGCTATGATCACTCTCAGCAGCTGAGGATCTGGCCCATCATTACTGCAGGACAACAGGTAGTAGGAAATCAAGAATCCCACTCTGGACTGGATCTAGAGCCACGAGAATAATTCCTTGTGAAAGCTGGTACCATTTTCATTTGTAAACAAATGTCCTGGTCCAGCTCTCTGGACTTGGATAATAGTCTGAATATTATTGAATAGGAATTTCGGCATTCCCTGTCTCCTCCCCCATCATTTGGAAATACAATTTTCTTTTATTTACCAGGCTATAAGGGGCAGCCATGAGCAGCTTACTTTTGATGTGACACGTATACCACACACTGAAGCACTTCTAGCTACCTTTTAATGTAAGCTGTTTCCATCTGTTCTGAAACCCTTTCCATTCCATATCCTTACTTTTAATCATGGATGACATTTTCAGCATGCGTTAAGAATTTCATTGTTTTGGTCCCGCATCTCTATTTCATGTATTTTCACACAAGCACAGGGTCAAATCATACTGATCTTACTCAGGTGGGAACCCAACTGAAGGCAATAAGCCAACGGCTAAGATCTTTATTCCGATTTTACTCAGGCAAAATTCCCATTGTAGCCAATGCAAGGTTTGTTTTGGTATGGGCTCAGTGAAAAGGTTCTGTTCCTCCCTGTGGTGCTTGACTGTTCCTTGTGAAGAGCAGAGTCTCCTCAACTTCTTTTAGCTTCAATGGAAGTTGTGGGATCAATCAGAAAATTCTCCACACCTGGCAGAATTAAGCCTACACTGAATATGGACCATACCATCCAGTTATCAGAACCACTGGTGTGAGTAAGTCCAGTAGACTTCACTTTCAAAGCAAATGCAAACAAAACCTGTTTTCAAAAACATGGAATGTTTAGCATTTGTAGCTGAATTTCAGTTTCAGAATTATATATAAATGAGAAACTATTTGAAGCCTGATATTTTGGGACTTCTGAAATGCTAGTTCTTTATAAATTCTTTGATCTCCTGTGAAGTCACTGTCACCACGTCCCCTTTGCTGTATGTCAGTGAGCTTGATATCATATAGCAAAAGAACACTGATCTTACTACAAAAAATAAAGACCCTTCAAAGAAATTCTTAAATTTCCACAGTTCCATATTTTAGTGCCTTGTACCCTGCATCTGCTGAAATCCCAATATTCCCAAAGCCTAAGTGCACTCCAGTTTGGATTTGCTTACAATACTCAGGGGAGGAAAGCTCTCTCAAAACACTGGGTTAAAATCAGGAAATGAGTTTTGTGCAAGAAGGTTAAGAAGTAGTTTTAGAGCAGATAAGGTATTCTGGGAAATTAGTGTTCACATCTAGCCTCAATAAACAGATTAATAAAGTAAGAAGTTCATAGCTAATGTGCTAGCAAGCAAAGTATGGAAACAATTGCACTCCAGTTATAACTGAAATACAGCCACTGAAATGTTCCACCAATGATTTTGTTTTACATCTGGCGTAAATGCCTTGTCAACAATATGAATGGGAGAATGTTGGGTTGATGAAACACCATTGTATTTTACCTTACAAAATAACACAACGTTAAAATTGCTGCGGATTTACAACCCAATATAATGGGGGAGACACACATACAGAGACCTTACATATTAAAATATTCAAGCTAGAAGGATAAACGTTTAGATACGGGAATTGAATGCTGCTCCTATTTCTTATTTTTCTGAAAGCCAGAATTGGCTTCATGGTTGCAGTTATTCTGCCTTATTATTCTCAAGAACTTGCTTATACTTTTTAAAAAAACATAGCTAATAACAATAGCCAGCTCTCCTGATTTACAGGGCTTATATTTGGGCAAAACTCCCATTAAAGTTAATGAGCCAAATCCTAGGAGGTGATGAGCAGCTGCTAGTCTAAGGGCTGGTCTACACTGAGGGGGGAATCGATCTAAGATGTGCAACTTCAGCTACGTGAATAGCGTAGCTGAAGTCAAAGTATCTTAGATTGAGTTACCTACCGTCCTCATGGCGCGGGATCGACATCCGCGGCTCCTCCTGTCGACTCCACTACCGCCATTCGCGTTGGTGGAGTTCCGGAGTCGACAGGAGCTCGTTCGGGGATTGATATATCATGTCTAGATGAGACACGATATATCGATCCCCAAGAAATCGATTGCTACCTGCTGATACGGCCGGTAGTGAAGACGTAGCCTAAGAAATGGGAGTGGCAGGTGATCCAAAGTCCATGGCAAATCTCCCGTTGACTTCAGTGAGCTTTGGATAAGGCCGAAGAACATTTCACCTAAGTGAAAACTGCAGGATTGGGACCACAGTTACAAAGGCAACCAAGGCTGTTCTTTCAGCATCACTTTTCTCTCTTTATGAGACTTTTTTCCCAGAACCAGTTTCTGAAAAGTTGAAGTATATGGGTCACATCCTGCATTCCTTACTCATGCAAGTAGTTCTGTTTAAGGGAAAGGGGTGCCCAACAGGCAAGCAAGGAATGTCTGCTGTTGCAGGACCTGATCCTGCAACCCTTTGTCAAATCTCTCACAGGTATCTAGGGGTGGCTTAACTGCAGGATCCTGCCTCTAAAATAAGTCAGTGGGAGTTTTGCCATTGACTACAGTGGGAGCAGGAATGGGGTTTCGGTTCCAGTTAGAGGTGGGTAATGATCCAAGGGTTGTTCATCTGAAATACAGCTCTACGACACTGGGCTGGAAATGTGGCAGAAACAGGCTCTTTCCTTTATTTAGCTAAATTTTTAATCTGAATTTATTTGTGCTTCATCCAGTTTCCCTTCAAATCTCATTAGATTTTTGTTGCTTCTCTTGTGCAGTCCAGAAACTCCATGAACAAAGCTTTATGCCTGGCATTTTGGGACTTTTGCAGCCACTCTAGGACAGACCCTGAAAGGTGCAGACACATTCAAAAAAGAGTTTCCAATACATGAAGTTCATTAAATCCATTGACCAAGCTTCTTTAAAATACAAACTCTTTTAGGTTCCATATGAGTTTCAAGCAAAATTTCAGGGGGTTAACTGAACAGATTCACCCATCCTTAGCTTTAATATATTTTCTGGGGATGAGTTAATTTTCTTGCCATCGCAATATCATTAATAGCAACACTAACATCTCAAGTTATTCTGGCAGTGGTCCACTGCTAAATCACATGGGAAATCTGTAGTGGGTGTTCTGTATTTCCATATGCTGCTAATCAGTTAAAGCAGATGGATGTTCAGAGTTGGAAGAACAAGGGTCCTAATTTTGCTCTCAGCTACACCAGACCAATTGTGGGGTCATTGTATTGATTTAAAGGGAATTCCTGTGGATTTTCATGAGTGTAACTTAGAAGAATTCATACATGGGAGTTCTGCATCACAGGTCAGGGCATGGCAGAAGAGTTGGGGATGGAGGAGATATACAGTAAAGCAGGCACTGATGGAAAGGTCTAATCAGACCCTTATTTGTTGTCTTTCACATTTGATTTCTTATCATCAGTTTAATTCTTTCAAAAATGCTGCATGTTTTTGAGTAGAAAAAAAGGAATAAGGAACTTTATTTTAAACAAGAAAAAGTGCTAGTGGTCAGGCACTGATAGGGATTAAAATTAAGGAAACAGCTCCTGAGAGTTGGTCAGTTGTGCCTCTATCCAGCAAAGCACCTAAGCATGTGCTTGACTTCAGTGAAACTATTTGCCTGCTTAAAGTTAAGCATATGCTTAAGTGCCTTCTTGCTTCAGGGTCTCTAAGCGTTAGGGGCCAAGTTCTGCCCCCCTCCCACTCCACAAGCAGACTGACTTAAATCAGTGGGGCTACTTGCAGAGCAAGGCACTACCTAATGAGAACAGGAGTGGAACATTGGACCCCCAGAGTGATCTGTGATTAGCAACCTCTGGCCCCTAGGTGCTCCCTTACTCATAATAAAGAGTACTTTGAAGTCAGTGGAGGGAGGCATTGCAGCATAGTGCACTGTACTGGGACTTAGGCGTGTTGGGTTCTGATCTCAGCTCTGCCTCTGACCTGCTGGGTGACCTTGGGCAAGTCACTTTACCTCCTTTGTTTTCCCATCAGTAACATAGGGATAATGATATTTACCTCCTTCATAAATTGCTTTGAGACCTACTGATGAAAAGTGTTGTGTTGTGTAAGAGCTAGCTCTTGTTCTTACAGAATTGAGTTTAGGTACTATTCAGCATGAGTGTGTCAGCAAGTTGCCTTCAGTGTTTAGTATTTACAAAAAAGGACCATTCATAGGCATGGATTGCATGGTGAGACAAGAGCCCTGATTCCCAAAGGAATGTCATCTCCAGGCCACTAATGAAAAAGCAATTAGCCCAGGTCAACACGGTACAGAATTCTTGGTTGTGGTGATTTTACTCAGATGTGCACGCTCATTTACAAAATTGATGTTGAAGAGAAATTCTTGCAAGAGGGGATGAGATCCACCTAGGAAAGTAATGATTTATGGCAAAGCAACATAAAGGACCAGCACACTACTGTCCAAATTTTTCCCCAGCATGATTGCTACCTACTTGGTCTGTTCAATGTCTTTGCTACTACCTATCACACAGTATTCACAGGAGTTTGGGTTTTCACTAGAATTGCCTTAATTCTATCATATGTATGAAAACACAGGAAGGAGACAGATGCTGATAACGAACAAAGCCGTCTGCCAGAAGGCTTTACTACCTTTTTCCAAATATACCGATTCTTTTGGAGAGATGTTTCCTTGGGCACAGTGTAAGATTAATTTGCTTTTCAAATCATCTGAAAGAGCTAATAGCAAAGCTCAGTATTTTCAGGATATTGCATGGAGGTTTCTTCATGTTCTTAAAGGCCTAACATATAGGGATTAGAAGTTTGTCCTACAGCTCTTCACGGCACCATCCCCTCGTGTCCCTTGTCTCAAATCCTAAAGCGAGCACTTTTGGGGTCTGCGATTCCATACACGGTCAAAGTGTGGGAGGTGGTGGTTGATTTGTTGCCCTTATGGGGAAACTACTGGAGGCTTTGTTAACTTTTTCCACAGACACAACTCCCCATCACTCCATAACTCCCTTTTAAGGGGGAAGCTCCTGGTGGAAGGAGCTTTAGTAGCATGGCTCCACTGCCTCTGCGTTGCTCCTGAACCAGAAGTTGGGACAGGCAGAGGCAAAGGAGCTGCACAGATCTGGAGAGAGGTACCCTTTTCCAGTCCATGGGGGAGGGGGCTGCAATGCCTGCTCCTCCCATGGAATGATTGCCTCTATGCCATTTTCCTCTGCCGAGGCCCCCTACCATGGAAACCCTGTGGGTAGGAGCAGTCCGGCTTTTAAGTACTGCCTTTTAAGCGATGCTTTCCTAGCAAAACAACATTTCAGGCAGCTAATGGCTAGTTTGCTACTTAAAGAGCTTTTGCTGCTAAATAACAGGAAGACTAAATACAAATATATATATACACACACGCACAAACCACAAGTTATCCCCTAGGATATTAATCCATTTTTCAAGTAGAATATTCAGTTGGCACAATTTGCTGCTCGTTTGGGCTGAGCGGGATTTGGAATATTTTGCAAATTATTATAAGAACACTACCCCGATTCATTTGTCCTCCCTCCATTTGGCTCCCTCTTTCTTTCTCCAAATATTTGAATCCACATAAGAATATAACTTGTCCTGCCAAGAATACTGTGTAACAAATACAAAGTTAGGGCCAGGTAGTTTAGCCCTAATTCACACTGGTGAGCAATTACTCAGATGAATAGTGCCACTGATGTCAAAGTTCACCCCAGGAGTAAGTTCTTCATCATCTTCCCTTTAACACTGGCTTTGGGCATTAGCTTAGGAGGACTTGATTATGCTGATTGACTCAGATTTCCTACACAGCAAGACAACAAGTGCTGAGTCAATGAGGAAACAATTTGAGTATTGGATTATTTCAGTCGTTCACCATTTTTTATGGGTTTCTTTACCCTAGAAACGCTACAGCGGCACAACTGCAGCACTGTACTGTAGACACTTACTAAAGCCACAGAAGGGGTTCTTCCGTCGCTCTAGTAAATCCACCTCTCCAAGAGGCAGAAGCTAGGTCAAGAGAAGAATTCTATCAACATGTGATGTCCACACCTGGACTTAGGTCAGCTTTAATTACAGCACACAAGAAAAAAATGATCATGTTATGAAAACAAAGCCCAGGGCTCTTCCATCAACTCTGCCCCACCCGTAGCCACCCACCTACCTGTCACTTGCACAACTGTGCTTTCCTTTTACAGGAGAGAGAGAAATTCTCTGCCTAGCACATGAGATTCTTCAGCTATGCCATTCATCTCATCATTAAGCTGCTGGTATGAGGCAGTTTCTGCCGAGTCAACATACCAAGCTTGTAAAACTGAGACATGAGCTTTTTCACCTTGCCTGTTAAATGTCTATAGAGTCCTAGCAAGCACTTCCATCACTATTAACTTCCCTAGGACTTTTCACAGCACTTAGAGTGAGTGGGAGACAGGCTGGACTACGCTGCCTATGAAATGTCCTGATTCAGCAGATCTCCTGACCACACTCCAGCAGATCCCTGGCTGTAGCCCCACTAGAGGGAAGCAGTGGAATCACCAACTGTCAACCCCCTTTGGGAGTAGCTGCAATGTCCAGTTTACCATGACTGAATCAAGCCCGTTGTAGGAGTTTAAATGCTTGTAAAATGCTGTGATGTGGTGAACATGGTGACTCTCCGCACCTGCTGTATGCGCAGCTCTCATCTTCGCGTGTGTCAATGTTCATTTGCAAACACAATGGCTGGGAGGTTCTGTAGGTCCAGGAACATTTGGGGGCATCTCACTGGAACTTTCCTTTGCTAGTCTCACCCGCTATGGTAAAGTCGAGGGCCCCCATTCTGCTGATCTACCAGGGAAATAATCAGGGCGTGATTTTTGTGCCGTACTCCCTTAGAGTGCACAGAATGCACAGTTTGTGGGGGACAGGTGTAGTTTGGCATTGCCAGTAAGCTCCAGTCACTCCCCATTCTGCTTTCTCCTGCCAGCCCCCACTGCCGACCCCTTGCTGGTGTCCATGCAGGAAAGTGGCATAGAGCTCGTGGACCAGGGTGCCACTCAGCCTCTCTGCAACACCGCAAAGATGGCCCAGAATCTGGACTCGTCACTTAAAAATCAAAGTAAGGCCTTTAACACAGACGTGTGGTTACTCTAATCAATATGTTTATCTACTTCTCATTTGCATTATTGTCCTGATCCTACAGCCCTACTACAGGCGTTGTAGGGGCCTCATTGATTACAGTATCAGAAGATGATGCTATAGAGAGGTTTTCAGGGGAGCAATGCTCCCCTTAATCCTGGAAAACAACCCTGACACCTTGAATAATGAAAGCGATTAAACACCAGTTCACTGTAATTTAATGTGTGGGCATAATTAAACCGTTGTAATACATTCATGTATCAGTAACTGAGTCATGAACCTGCATTCTTCTCTGGAACGATTAAAATCATTACAACCGACAAATATACCACAACTAAAGCAGCCATCTGAATGTAACGGGCCTGGTTTAACAAGCCATTCCTTCACCAAGCATTTCAACTGTAGTGCCTGGTATTCCATTCCAAAGTGGAAGGAACAGCCTGAATCTCATATCATTGTAGAGACCTAACACAGGGTTACAGGGAAGGGGAATGTGCAGGCCATATGGTACCTTCCGCAGAACTTCGCTGGTGGGGATCTAGCCATTTGTTACCTATTTCTGCAATGCGCTGAGTGCCCCCAAGCCCCACTGACTGCAATGGGATTTGAGGGCGCACAGCCCCATGTTTGAACACCCAGGCCTGCTAAGAACAATAGATTTGAATACTAGTGAAGGGACTCGGCCCTCTGAGATGCAGGAACTCAATGCCTGTAGTTTGCTTGGTGTGGGGAATCTTTTTGATGAGGCATTTAAAAACCCAAGAGCTGTCTGTTCTGCATGCTCGTTAATGATCCCAGTACACTTGTTTATAAGAGCGGAGACTTGCTCTAGTATCTTTGGCCAAATTTCCCCACCATTGACCCTTTCAGAATTAAGAGCAATGTGGGGGCTGCTCTGATCTCCAGTGTCCCCAAAGAATCATCCAACCGCTGGGGCTCTGGCCACACCAATAACTCTTCCCCCATACCACAGAGGGTTGGTTAGGATCCAGCTACATTAGCTGGGGGTATCCCTGGCTGGAGGGACATGGCCAGTCTCTGATCCCTTTGCACTGCCAGAGTGGTACAAAGGGAGTAGAGCAGGGCAGAGAATCTGGCCTATGAAATATAATATAAGGCATCCACTTTATAAGTGGTTTGCAGGTATTTTCTTTCTAGACCCGCCTCTCTCTCTCCTTGGACGTCAAAATCCATTGGCCAAGGAGGATTGCAGTTGCCCTTCCAACCATAGCATTCATAATAAATGATGCACATTAATAACCTCTGCTTTGAATGTTTTTAATTAACTTTTATATTTACAATATTACTCTTTCCTCAAGCAAATTCAGTAGAAATCAGTACTCAGCAGGCAATTATTTTGGCAAAGATTTTGTTTTGTTTATTGATCATAAATATTTACTTTGAATATGTGTTTTAAAACACTGGATGGCTCAGGACAGAAACATGGATCCATGCACCTTTAGAGTGTTAGTTCAAATCTAGCCCAAGTTATGAAGTGACTAAGGCTTGTTTCTGCTGCTTGCTTAGTGGCTGAAGAAGCAGTTGTGAATAATAATACCATATAGAACTTTTCACCACCAGGGATTGGTCTAAATCTCTCTCTCATATTACTATATGTTTCATAGGCATTAATTTCTACAGGGACTATAAATAATCACAAGACTGTATTCTGGTACTACAGCTATTATCTGAGATGCTATAAACTCTTGCAAGTAGTTACTGTTACCATGGTATTTGCATTATTCCCTGGGTAGCCACAATACTACAAATATGGAACACTGCAATAATGTTATGTACGTGCAAAAGCAAGGTTATAAAGATTTTAATGGAAGCCACCATAGTTTGATTTGAGAGTTACTATAGTAACTCTCAAGTTTCTGGTTTTAAATTAATAAACTTTATTGGTTTAATAGCTGCATACGGTAGTATCTGTGATTATCCTATAACTTGATTAGTCATAGCTTCATAATAAATAGTTTTATTAAAAGTACTGTAGCTATGCTCTTATTTGAAATACTGCATATTATGCTGTGTATAAATAAACCAGAGGGGAAAAAAGATACTTTACTAATATGGAACTTTTCATTTTTTAAAATATTTTGCTAATATGTATTTAAAAGATATATTATTGCTATTTTAATAACATAGGACCTAACTACGCATCCCTTACTCACACTGAAAATCATTATTAATGTGAGTAATTTGTATGAGTAAGGGTGAGACCACTGGTCCCATAAACACTAAGGACAATTTAATAACATAGTAACAATCCCATTGTTTTGAAGGTAGGCACCTAAATAACTTTGAAGCTCTGGCTATGGAACTTCATACATAGAAATGAACCATGAAGTTTGAATTTGGACCCAAGTTTCCCCAGAGGAGGAGAAGCTTTGGATTCATCTTAGAGAGATGAACTTAAGCTGAGAAGTTTGGATCCAAATCTGACCAGCCTCAAAGTTTGAATGGGATCAGAGTCAGTGTTCTAGGATCAGGCCCATCTGGAGACATGCCTAATTTTTAGGCACTTAGGATATGCAAAGCCGTCACTTTCTGAATTCAGCTCTCAGGCTTCCTATGCAATGGATGGAGGGAAATAGGTGCGTAAGAATGAGTTTCACAAAAGCCAGCCCAGGGAAGATGCCAAGGAGAGGGGGCCGGGGCCGGCGCTTCCATTAGGCGACCCTAGGCGATCGCCTAGGGCACCAGGATTTGGGGGGCAGCATTTTGTGCGCTCCCCCCGGGGCGCATGGGAGCTTCCAGTTCCGCTCCTGTCACGCCGCCGAAGAAGGACCTTCTGCCAACATGCTGCGGAAAACAGCAGCAGGCAACTGAGCTGCTCAATGACTGCCGCTGTCGCCTGCGGCATTTCGGCAGAGGGTCCTTCTTCAGCGGCGCGATGGGAGTGGAACTGGAAGCTCCCTTGGGGAGCACACAAAATGCTGCCCCCTGAATTCTGCCTAGGGCGCATGTCCTAAGCCTCACAGCTGTCAGGAAGTTTGGTGCCTAAATCTCGGCTGGAGGGACACACCTTCCTCAGCTTGGGAGTCTCAGCTGTGAAACTTCTCCTGGAGGCAAGGTGACAGTAGACCTCCCTCATAACTTTTAGCCCAGTGGTTAGAGCACTTGGGATGGGGGAGCCTGTTTCAAGTCTCCCCTCTGCTTGAGGGGGATAAGGGATTTGCCACCTCTCAGGTGAGTGCCCTAATTGGTGGGCTTATGGGATATTGTGATGTGAGGCTCCCCCTAGTCTCTGCTCCATTTTGGATAAGAGTCATTGTCGCAAGGGGACTGGATCCTGGGCGAGTGCTCTAACCACCAGGCTACTGAGTCTCTCTCATGGTGGCACAGCTTCAACGGGAGAGGCTAAGAGAGCCCCCATATCAGATATCCCATAACTCAGGAGTTATAGCAGCGGTGGGAGAGCCTGTTCAATTCCCGGGCACGTGCCTCCTGCTCCGCCTCCTTCCCCACCCTCAGCCATTTTTGTGAGAACAGGTGAGGGGACCAATCCAATAAGCATGACCAGAACATATTTCCCAGCTTGGGCCCTGCAGGGGAGTTAGCGGAGAAAGAGCTCTTTTCCCCTGGTTTCTGAATCACACTGGGGCTTAGGCATCTAGATGCCAGAAGTGGAGCAGCAGTGCACATACTGCAAAAACTTAGGTGCACAGTGAATTTGTGGTTCGGCAGCAGCTGAGGAGTGGCATTGTGAATACCAGCGTGTCTGGTTCTAGGATACAGGCACCTAAAGTGGCAGTTAGGTGCCTAAGTCCCTTTGTAAATCTAGCCTATAGCATTCGATTGGAGGGACATAGGTACATTTAGAATACAGCAGGCTTTACTGGTAGGTTTTCATGTCATTTTTCCCCATTAGAATTTCAGTGGCTGTTGCAGCTTAAGGCCTATCAGCAGGAAGACATGCACTGTGGACTAGTGAAATTAACAGTGTAGGAATCAGCTCACCTAAACAAATACTAACATGTCAACCAAAGTAAAATGAGGGCCTTTGAATGAACAGAAAGAAAATAGCTCAGACAGACACCATGCAATACCATCAAGTTCTGTGGGGCTGCCCATTGTTACTGAGGATGGAATTTAGGCCTGTGCCTTCAAATAAAACCGTACATGCAATGAAAGGATACATACCACAATTACAAACAATGCTGGGGCCACAAAAGCCCAGATTGCTCCGTTCTTCAGTGAAAGCCAGCAACTGCGGGGAGAAAGCTGAATGGTTACTATCTATTCACTGCTGCAAGATCAAACATGAGGTCATCTCTTTAAGTGCATTGCTAATTAAAAAGAGAAGAAACTATGGTACAGAATGGCTGAGAAATTCTAAAACAGGAAACATGGATGAAGCTAATTTCATCCTCTTGCTTCCCTCCACTCCTCCTACACAAGGAGTCTCCAGCAAGGTCTCTTTTGGATTTGTATATTGCATAGGGAAGTCTGCCTGCAATTATCTGCTTTAGTATGTAGACGCCACAGAGAGAATACCGAAGCTGTCATTTCTGGCAGCTGCACCATGTAATATGGTGTTCATCGGAAGAGAGGATTTCAATTGTCTTTGCAGCAAGAATAAAATCTAAGACTTCCTCTCTTGTTCTTCAGGCAGCTGGGGGATGAGGAAGGGGATGACAACTTTCGGCTTAGTTCTTACATCTTCCGTTTGGAATGGACAAAAACTGAACAAACAACCTGCATCATCCTGTAATGACTTAAGCACATGAATTACCTTACCCATCAAAATAAAGTTTTCTCATGTGCTTAAATTGTTGCAGGATTAGGCCCTATGGTATTCTCTCAGATTAGTTTAGGGTGACCAGATGTCCTGATTTTATAGGGACAGTCCCAATTTTGGGGTCTTTTTCTTATATAGGCCCCTATTACCCACCACCCCCATCCCGATTTTTCACACTTCCTGTCTGGTCACCCTAGATTAGGGTTTGCTTTTTCTGCTTACAATGCCCCATACTCAATGTTCAGAATTTTAATCCCTAAACCATCTCTAAATCTGGTTTACTAATTAAGATTAAACTTGTTTAATCAGTCAGTCATCTCTTCTCTTACTACAGACATTCTCAGCCTCTGCATTATTGGATCCTTCTGACAAAGCACAGCCAGAAGGGTGCTCAGAGCATGTGTAACACTGTTGGCTGGAAACATTTATGTCCACATAGAGAAAGGCATACTGCCTAGGAGACTGCTGGGTGTGTAATATCATGCCCTTGGATAGGTTGTCAGCAATGGAGACCTGTGATCTTTTATTCTAAACCTATGAATCTCAACTGCCTGAGATATAAAACCCACCTATGTTAGCCAAGGCTGGACCTGGCTAATCAACTTTATCTGTGATTCGGCCCGCAGCAGAGGGGGAGCAGAGTGTTATGCTGAGCGGCTGTGATTTAGAAGTGGACAGGGTTCAGAATCAGCATTTACTACACCTTTAAAAGGATGCATCATCAACTTCAGCAATGGCCCCAATACTTCCTCACTGGCTTTTAGCGAAAGATATGGATCTAATTCAGGGATAGTAACCCTCTATTCCTCTCTCAGGCCATGCTACACTGGCACTTTACAGCGCTGCGACTTTCGCGCTCAGGGGTGTGAAAAAAACACCCCCCTCAGCGCTGCAAGATACAGCGCTGTAAAGCCTCAGTGTAAACTGCTGCAGTGCTGGGAGCGTGGCTCCCAGCACTGCAAGCTACACCTGTAGAGGATGTGGAGTACATGCAGCGCTGGGAGAGCTCTCTCCCAGCGCTGGCGCTGCAACCACACTCGCACTTGCTTTGAAGTTGCAAGTGTAGCCATACCCTTACTCCAAGCCCTGTGATTCCTGGAGGTAGATTGCACTTCCTTCTCAAAATCCTGCTCCCCAATAAGCAAGTATTTATAAAGATCTTTTACACCCACCCAGGGGTCTTCAGTCCTCCAATTCTGGCTCTCTCCTCCTCCTGTCCCTCCACATTAGATCTAAACAAAAGGTGTCAAGTCAACTGGCAGTTCCCTAAGTATTTTGAAAGACAGGGTGAGTGAGGTTATATATTTTATTGGACCAGCTTCTGCTGGTCAGAGAGACCAGCTTGGGAGCTTTCACAGAGCTCCTCTTCAGGTCTGGGAAGGGACCCCTCAATGTCATAGCAAAATGCAAGATGGAACAGATTGTTTAACCTAAGTAGTTAGCGCAAATTGTAAGGGAAAATTCAAGCTAGAGTGGCCCGTTAACACCTCTGCAATCATAGGCTACAACTACATTGCTTACCTCAAATATTTTGGTTAGTTTTGTTGCTTTCTGATCCTTGTATTTAGTCAAAACTGGAGTTTACATGTAACATACATGTTAAAAACAATGAAGATCACCTAGCATGAACTTCCACCATCACTATTGCTGGAGGCACTATCTCTTTATGGAACAGAATACTATAATGTTGAGCAGTCTCATTGGGAACTATTTGTGGGTGGCTGTTTCCTAACACATTTTAAACAGGGGAAAAAGTAGAACGAAGACTAAGAACAGGACAACTGGTTAGCTGTTTCAGTCCAAACAAAGAATCCTTGAGCAATTCAGTTTTATTAGTAAAATAAATATGCTCAAAACAAAAGTTAACATATAAATACCCTTACATATGCATGTGTATTTATTACTGTTATTGGTCGTATTACAGTAGTGCCCAAAGAGATGAATCCAAACCAGAACACTAGATCTAAGGATCTTCCACCATCTCATCTCCAAACTCTGAGGAATTTCATACTCAGCTCTGATTATGGATCTGAACTTTCAAAGTTGGGCCCATCCCTAGTAAATGTGCAAATAGCCTCAATATATAGACCTAACATGCAATGCATAAGTGATAAATAGTGCTAGAAGTCAATGGGAGTTGTTGGTGCCCAGAATCAGGCACTGTGGGAAGATATTTAATATTAGTCCTGCCCTTCCCCCATATCTTACTTGTTTTCATATTTGAACCAGAGGTAGATCTTTCTGTACTTACTTGCCAATTTCTCCATAGCAGTCCAGGGCTGAAGCTGCAGAGATGATGCAGATCACCAGTGGGCACCCTGCAAAATTCAGAGATGGTGACAGTGTCAAAACTGCACCCGATGCTTCCCTTTAGAAAACCAGGTAAATTCAGTCAATGTGTCCAGGAGTAATCTTCACGGCCAGCAAAACAGCTCAAATGTGTTTCAGAGTTACATGTGGCTCACAGCCCTTTGTGCAGCTACATTACATAGACAAGGGGGGGTGAGATCATATGTTTTATTGAACCAACTTCTATTGGCGAGACAGAGAAGCTTTTGAGTGTACACAGAGCTCTTCTTCAGGCTTTTCTACATACCGAGTCAATGATCCTAATCCACGCCTCCAAAAATAGTCCTAGAAAACAGTCAAATCTCCTAGGAGGTTCACAATTAGCATGGAGATAGCAACTGGATGTTGACATTTCTAGACTCTTTTGAGCCTCACAAATGGGTAGGGTGAGAGAGAGTCTTGAATAAATTGAACCAAGTTAAGATCCCATTCAGATGCCCTAAGAGGGTATAAAAAACTAGGAATTCTTGTGGCACCTTAGAGACTAACAAATTTATTTGGGTATAAGCTTTTGTGGGCTAAAACCCACTTCATCAGATGCATGGATGAAAAATACAGTAAGCAGAATATATATTATAGAACGTGAAAAGATGGGAGTTGCCTTACCAAGTGTGGGGTGAAATTAATTTGAAAACTGGACGCTATCAAATTTTTTGGGAGGAGTGGATGGGTCACTACAAAAAGTCATTTCCCCTCTGCTGATACTCGCATCTTCTTGTCAACTGTTGAGAATAGGCCACTTCCACCTTAACTGAACTGGCTCGTTAGCACTGACCCCCCATTTGATAAGGCAACACTCATCTTTTTATGTGCTATAATATATATTCTGCTTACTGTATTTTTCACTCCATGCATCTGATGAAGTGGGTTTTAGCCCACAAAAGCTTATGCCCAAATAAATGTGTTCATCTCTAAGGTGCCATAAGGGGACTCCTGGTTGTTTTTGCTGATACAGACTAACATGGCTACCACTCTGAAACCTAAGAGGGTCTGTTTCCTAATATGAATGTATGAGATAGCACTGAAAGATTTCTAGTGAGAGATATATTTGCTTAAAGTAAATAAATTACATTTCCTATCATTACTGCTGGGAGGCAGGGAATGCTTGACAACGTTACATAAGAATTACACAGATTCAGGCAACTGTCTTTCTGCCTTCAATGGTAACTGCATGCAGCTAGCCCAGAGCACAATGATGTCTTGTTGTGCCACTTTAATAGTTTTCCAAGCTAGTAGTTAGAAAGGAAGCAAGATTTCTGCTGCCAATGGTTTTGAACACGGTAGAGCAGGAACTCTTTACCTAGCAAATGATTGTCTGTCAGGCCCCTATAAACGTCCCATCTAGTGAACAGAAAATGATGTGAAAATAGGGTGGCTTTAAAAATTATTTTATTGATTTAATAACCATATACTTGCTAAAGAACAGGATGTATAAGATGTTTTTTAAAAAAATCTATGGAAGGGCAATAATTCAGTAATAAAACCTATGGAGTTTTGCAGTAACTTCTACAAAACCTTTTAAAATTAATTTCCGTAGAACTTTATTGGTGTCATCCCAATTAAATTCCACAGGACATTTCTAGAAGGCAAAAATGCAGTTTTAGGCAGAGGTGTTTCAATTCTTAAGTGATCATTGCCAGGAACAATACATATTTATCAATGACAAAAATATTCAACAGCCCGCAAGTAACCCTGCTTGCTTCAGAGTTATACTAGAATAACTTCAGGCGAGTAACTCCTGACTGACATCAGCGCACATGAGAGCAGAATTAGGCCCATGGTCTGTTAAGTGGCATATTACAATGTGAACTCTAAAATATTGTTGTAGACAGTCATATTTTTAAACAATGGAAAACCCTGTTTACTAACGTGTGATACCCAGAACAATCGATTGTACATGGCCCTGATCCATCACGCTTGAGTGCTTTGCTGAATTGAGGCCCCCATCATCTTACCTAAGTCATGTTCTTGACAACCCCCCAAAGACAAAATCCCAGGTTTTTACTCTTTCAAATACAACTAACTAAGGGCCAGGGTGGCTCTAGCCATTTCGCCGCCCCAAGCACGGCGGCACGCCACGGGGGGCGCTCTGCCGCTCGCCGGTCCCGCGGGACCAGCGGACCCTCTGCAGGCACGCCTGTGGGAGGTGCACCGGAGCCGCCTGCTGCCCTCCCAGCAACCGGCAGAGCGCCTCCCACAGCATGCCACCCCAAACACGCGCTTGGTGCGCTGGGGCCTGGAGCTGGCCCTGCTAAGGGCACGTCTACACTGTACAGTTAAGCTGTCCCCTTACCCAGATTTTAGTCCTAAGCGGCTGCCCTAGCCCCAACACCTACACAGAAAAATCACTGACCTGGGGTTGGAAATGCCTGAAGACCAGGCTAACTGACCTGGCTCAGGACTCTGGGATCCACTTTAACTTGGGCTGAAACCCAAAGTGCTACAAACCCACTTTGTAGCAGGGAAGTGTGGTAGATCACTTGACTGCTGATGGTCCTCCAATGCCCTTCCCACACTTCCCCCAGAAGAAAAGGACAAATGCTCCCACAATTGACACAACTGACCACAAAAGAACCATAGAGCATCTCAACACAGAGAACCATGGGATATGCTCACAGACACACACACAGGCAAGAGTAGAAACATTGAGAGCCCAGTAATGGGTATGGCTTTGTAGTGTGACTGCTCACACCTAGGCTAGGTGCGGTGCTCAAACTCAATAAACCCAGTTTACTGAATGTATACACAGCCTAAGGGGGCAGGGACAGTCTTTCTTTTCTGTGTTTGCACTGCACTTAGCATTATGAGGTCCTGGTCCAGGAATGGAGCTCCTGGGTGCTATGGTAATATAAATAACAAGAAGTTGCTTGCCACTGGCTAATAATCCTGTGGTATGAGTTTTCTTCCCAGGGCTAACAGCCTTCACATGTCGATAATCTGTCTGGTACACAAGACGTATTTGTGCTTCCTATCCCTCAGGATGCTAGCCTGCCTGTTTTCCAAGGCAGATTTCAGAGAGTCACAGAATTTAACTTGATTATTTATCAATTTTAATCTACAGTGAAGAAGAAAATTAAACAGAGTATTCACTAGCAAGATAATAAAACTTATACAGATGATGCGTAGTGCAGTCATCTGGATAACAAGAACAGTTAATTCAATGAATGTGAAATGGTCTACAGCCTACAGTGCAGCAGGTGTCTTTACTCTGCAGTAACAGGCTATTAAAAGATAGATGGGGGTGGAGGTTAGCATCTAAAATAAATTAGAAATTTGTTACCATGAAAGAAACATTGTTCTCTGAAAAACCAACCATTTGAGGCATTCTATAAAGGCAGGAATCAAACATATTTAGCCTGATGAAGTCACAAGATTTGATCTGGACTGGAACACTCCTATGGATAATATAGTACACAAAGCTATTAAGGGTATTTGCTCAATCCTTGGCTTATGAGTAAAAACTGCAGATGAGCTGTAAGAATCAGACAACATCTCATAATAGTTAATTCTAGGAACGCAATAGCAGAAGTGCTAATGCAGTGCTAGTACTATTTATCATCCATATAAAAATGCCAGTTATGCTTTTTTATACAGTATTTGACTGTTTTCTCAGTTGAGGTGTTATAAACATGTTCACCAGCCTTACCCCAACCTTTCAAATGTATGATGTGACGTGATGAGCTTTATGTTAGGAAGTGCAGCATCAGATACAGGATGTTGTACTACATGAGTCTGTCACCTAAGCTATGGCATTCGCAACATGCACACCTCTGTAGTATCAGTGCATGCTATGCAGCACTGCATATTAATAAGTGAGTATGGGCCCACACGGCAACATAGCTTCAAACTCTGGACTTCTGGGGAATAAGCAAGGATGGATCAGCCTCAGGACATTTGGTTCAGTTCAGATAAGCACCCAGATGTCACCCAAAGGGTATCTGAATTTCTTGGGCTGAAAATCTAGTGTGAACTATCTGTCTCATAGTATTCTGGCACTTCTGTTTCCACTCTCAGCTGGGACAAGGAAATTGAAGATCTAGAGAGAAAAAAAGGTTATCCCAAATGTTGGAATCCCAAGGTTCAATTTAAGTTCATTTTCAGTTTGGGTCAGTGATTAATCTAAATCACTTCATCAATCTCTAGCAGTAAGTCACAACCTATTCAGGTGGTATCTGTGCACAGAGAATCCTCCAATCATTACTCAGGCAAAACTCACATTGAAGTCAATAGGAGTTTTGTCTGAATAGGGATTATAGGATCAACCCTTAAGTCAAGGACCTGAAGAAAAGTTTGGTGGAAGCTTGAAAGCTTGTCTCTTTCTCCAGTAAAAGATATTACCTCTTCTACCATGTCCACCGTAATTCAAGCATCAGTTACTTCAATAGCGTCTCTTCTCTTCTTTGGCATTAAACCTCCTATCTGTTCCTACAGTATACTTTAGTTTCTATTCACTTTATGATTCTGACACACTAAGAGTATGTCTACACTACAGGATTATTCTGATTTTACATAAACCGTTTTTTTAAAACAGATTGTATAAAGTCGAGTGCATGCGGCCACACTGAGCACATTATTTCGGCCGTGTGCGTCCATGTACCGAGGTTAGCGTCGATTTCTGGAACGTTGCGCTGTGGATAGCTATCCCATAGTTTCTGCAGTCTCCCCCACCCATTGGAATTCTGGGTTGAGATCCCAATGCAAAAACAGTGTCATGGGTGATTTTGGGTAAATGTCGTCACTCAATCCTTCCTCCTTGAAAGCAACAACAGACAATCATTTCATGGCCTTTTTCCCTGGATTTCCCTGGCAGATGCCATAGCATGGCAACCATGCAGCTCATTTAGCCTTTTGTCACTGTCACCGTATGTGTACTGGATGCTGCTGACAGACGCAGTGCTACACAGCAGCATTCATTTGCCTCTGCAAGGTAGCAGAGACCATTACCAGCTATAGCACCGTCTGCAGCTGGAAATTGGCAATTATGTTTATCAGTCATTTTGCACCGTTTGCAATTGGAAATTGGCAATGA
Source organism: Chelonoidis abingdonii (assembly GCF_003597395.2). Taxonomy (NCBI): domain Eukaryota; kingdom Metazoa; phylum Chordata; order Testudines; family Testudinidae; genus Chelonoidis; species Chelonoidis abingdonii. Next base: position 12,864,579 of record NC_133790.1, on the reverse strand, counting down.
GATGACGGTTATCAGTCCTTTTGTACCATCTGCTGCTGTCATGGGTGCTCCTGGCTGGCCTCGCTGAGGTTGGCCAGGGGCACATGGACAAAAATGGGAATGA